>NW_022589728.1:41733938-41861735 GCF_004348235.1 Phoca vitulina
AAGATTTTTTAGTGCTTTTTTTTTTTTTCCTCCCCTGCTTTGGGTAAAGTACAAAACCAGAATATAAGCAGAGATTTCATTGTTTTTTAAAGATTTTTATTTGTCAGAGAAAGTGCACGTGCATGCACAAGGAGGGGGAGTGGCAGGCAGAGGGAGAAGCAGGCTCCCCGCTGAGCAAGGAGCCCAATATAGGACTCCAACCCAGGACCTTGGGATCATGACCTGAGCTGAAGGCAGATGCTTAATGGACTGAACCACCCAGGCTTCCCAGCAGAGATTTCATTTTATGTCCAGTTTCTTAGCATTAAAGTTATACAAAATAAAAAATGTTGTGCTAACAAAAATGTCCATTTACAAGCAAAACTGTGTGGTCTAACTTTCCCAATTTTTTTTTTCTCTACTGCCTTTACTATACAGGTAAAGTGGACAGATGATTGGCTCATTAGTAGATCTCTGTACAGTTCCCCACCCCCACTCAAGGGGTTGAAGCAATTCTCGCAAAAATCTAAATATTGAAGAAATTATTGTTTTTATAATTTGAATTAGTATATACTTTTGTATGCTCTTATGCCTTTAGGCTATGTTTTACTTATAACTCTATTGACTTTATGCTTATTACTTATGTAAGTATATGTACTTATATATTTTACGCTCTAAGTATTTCACTTACATAGTCTATTTGTACTCATATACTTATATATTACAGTTTGGATTAGTACTTACATTAGAATTCATTTTTAGTGTAGGCTGTGCCTCTGTGCACTTCATCATCCTTTTGACATTAATTTGTTTAATTTCTCCTGGATATACAGAGCAATTAATTGATTGCAAGTTTAGTGTTAGAAGAAATGAAATAAGCAAAATGGACTGAACATTCAGCGAAGAACCCATCACTCAGTCCTTGGTCTTTGCAGTGGTTGGAGAAATAGGAATTGGCCTAAGAGCATTCAATTCATGCTTGCCAGAGAAGTGCCTCTATAGACTGATGCTCTGCCAGTTGGGCCAGATGCAGAAGGGGAAGCTTTTCCACATTCAGTTCTCTGGAATACAGGATTATAAATTGCTCTTATGTGAACCTGACCTTCTTTCCTAAAGTAAGTGTGTGTGTGTGTGTGTGTGTGTGTGTGTGTTTCAGTGTTTTGATAGGAGGAATAGGTCTTCTAGTTCACAACCACCTGACTAAGCTTTATGTGCTTTGTACTGTGAATCTACTGTAATTTTAAATATGGTGGCTCAAGGTAAGGTTAGTTTTGTAATTAATCTTAATATGAAAGCAATTCATTTGAATTTTACTCACTACCTACATGTAATGAGTTGGAAGGGTCTGACAAGTGTTTTCAATAATCTTACAAGTTAATAATTGTTTTAGTACTAATATTTTATTATAAATAAAAAATATATGTAAGTGGCAGAAACACCTTTTGGAGGAATGAGTAGTTTTTTTTTTTTTTTAATGAACCACAAAATCTTACCAATGCCATAATCACAACCAGTGAAGTAACTGACTAGAGACTTCCCCAGGTTCACATCCTTTCCAGCTGTTCAGAGGAGCTCTATTAGGTCTGCCTGGGAGAGCAAGAAAGAGACTCGGTGGCAAAACACAACATAAGTAATTGCTCATCCTGTGTGAAATGTCTTCCATCCGCTTTGGGGAAAACCTCCTTGTGGCAGGAAGAAGCCAGGTAGCATGGAATAAAAGGGTAAGTGGTTTCTGCCAAGCACGTACTCAAGAGCCAGCTGGCTAAGAAGGACTCATGGGCGGAGACCCAGATTTGAATGGCAAAAGCCAAAGGAAAAACAAGGATTGCACCAGCTTCAGAAACAAGCACTTAATGGCCTCATTGAGGAGGACGCTGTGGGGGAATTCACATAAATAAAGATAAACATAAAAACAGGCTTTATAGGCCCGGTGTAGTGTGTTAGCTGTTAGGGGCCTCTGAGAGTGCCCAAGGATGCGTCATTGTGGGTGGTTATGGCTCTTGGAAAAATGCAGGACTGCTGGGCTTTGCTGGGGTGGTGCAGGTAAATTGCTGGTCTTTTATGTGGAGGTTGAGATCTTTTTATGATCCTTTTGCAAACTGGAGCAGGCTGTGACCTCCATATGCCGATCACATTCATCTTCATTCTGAATTTGAATCAATCTGAATTTTTCAGTGTTGCGGTTTAATAATTCTATAACACCTTGTCTGAAACAACTCTGAGAACACATTCCACCTAGTTACAAATGATGTCAAAGCAGAAACCCTCAGAAAGAGTGACCCACTCATCAATGCATATATATGTGAAATTCACTTTTAAGTGTCCATGTTGTTTACTTTTTTAGATTTAAAATTAAAGTATTTTGATAAATGACTTTGATTCCTTGTAACAAGAGGGCTTATAGACAGGTTTGTAGGAAGTGGGTCTTCCTGGCACATTTTCCAGTTTAGAGTTGTTGGCATTTAATTTTTATTTAGATTGAGTTTAGGCTTGTGATTATAGTAAAAAATCTATTTGTTTTTCTTTTTCTTTTCTTTTTTTTTTTTTGAGAAAAATCTACAAGCTTCTCTTCCCCTTTCCTCACAATCTAAACAAAATTCAGATACCCATTACAATTTTGTTTCATCTTTAAAGGCCTTTCTCAAAGGAGCCAAAGAATTTGGACTTCTCTACTCCTTCCCCTGGAATACATTTGGCTTTGTTCTTTGCAGCCTAGGCAATTGCTGTTAAGGAGACTTTTGGTTTAACATGTAATTAATAGTTTGGCATTTCCCAAGGGCTTTCCTTGGGACCCTTTCTGTATCTGTTTTGTATTACAGGTCTCCCTTGCTAAATATTTCCAGATCATATAGATTTAGATAAGACAAGTTCCAGAACTTAGAGTATTTTTTATTTTGACATTTACAGTATTTATTAGTGTAATGAAAATAATACTTTGACAAGTCCCCAAGTAATAAATGGCAATATTCTCAACCCCTGAGAAGTTTAAAGTAACTTTCAGTGGCTAGTGACCACCTGATATCCAATTGTTCTCCTTTCAGAGGTGTTAGCAAATATGAAGTACCTCGGGATCAGTCCTTTTAGCATGCTTTCCTATGATGGTAATTGTATTTCCTCCCAGTCCCTCCAGGTGATCAGTGGGCTTGATATATCTGGTTCCTTCATCGTGAGAATTAAAGAGTTAGTAAAGGATGAACTACAGCTCCAGGCAAATCCCATTCCTTGCGCCTGGGCTGAGTCTGGGGCATGTTGGAAGTCATGGTGTATTGGGGGAGCAGCCATTACATTACTCTCAAACCAGAGGGCAGTATGGGTTACCCTGATTGTCAGGAGACATGACTTAACTGCAGCATAATTTCAACTCAATCTGGGAACTAATTATGGTTCCCTTGGATGTTTTCCAGAATAGTTTTCAGTGAGTTGAGTTGGGTGGCCTTTATTCTCCCTTTCTCCCCTCTCTACAGATCTTTACCTTTCTTATGGAATTCACCTCATTTTGCCTCATGACATAGGAACTTGACTATGTCTATGCTTTATTAGGTTTGAACGTGGGAAGGGTTAGGTTTTCTCATTGGTCAATCTCCTTAACTCTTAGCATACTGCTTTGCATAAATATTTTTCAAATTGTAATGAAGTTCTAAATCTCAGAGCTCTGTACTTCTTGTAGTTAATATAATGCTAGCTGCTCGTGGCAAATCACCAAATTTCAGTGGCTTCACTTAAAAGTTGACTTCTGATTCATGTAATATTCCAGCATGCGTGTGCCTGGTCAGTGGCCACTTCCTCCACATGGTGATTCAGGGATCCAGGCTCCTTCTTGTCTTGTGACTCTGCCCTCTTCTAGGCCCTCATAATCTTCTGCATCCAGCCAGAGATAGGGGAAGAGAGTGTGGAAAAGGGACATCAGCATCTTAATCGCCTTGCCTGGAGGTGGCCTGCATTATTTCACTCATATTCTACTGGGGAGAATAAGTCACGTGGCCCCACCTAGCTGCAAGGGCATCTGGGAGGAGTAATTCCTGGTAGGCTTCTGCTTCTCAGGGGAGAAGGGAAAGCTATAGAAGGAAGAGCATATTTTTGGATAGCAACTGTGTCTATCACCTCTCCCTTAAATGTCTTGAAGAATGACAGAATTGTACAAAATTAGATTTGAAGGGACTTTAGAGCCATTATACCCCCTTCTCCATTTTATAGTTGAGGATACATGGACTTAAAGTAGTAATGAGAGTGTTCCAGGTCCACACAGCTAGTTAATGGCAGAGGCTAGAAATTGGGTTTTCTGACTTTCAGTTACTTTCGTAGCATTCTGAAAGAAGTGCCTATGATTTTTGCACTGCTTGGGTATACATCAGGTGCTTGAGAAGAGTGGATGGGGAGTATTTTTGTGGAAAGTTCAGTTGGAGTTGTGTCATGTTTTCTTTTGGGGTATTTAACTCCGCTTCTACTTTCCCCTTGTCATAGCCTTTCACCTCTGACTTACAGAAGTTCTCTCTCCTTATGATAACCAACAATAGTAATAAATTGGCTTGATTTGGAGGTGAGGGAGAAATGGGAGCATGGTCTGGGTCAAAGATATGGCCAGAGTGACTGATATTGCTGGTAAAGTGATTCCAGTACTATAAGGTAAGGCATGGTATGATGTAAAAGAACATATGTCTTAAACCTTCTAGTGGTCAATATGAATCTCCTCTTGAGCTTTTTTAAAAATAAGGGTTTCTAGAAGGTTCTTGTTCAAGTGTACTTGTAAACATTATTTGGGTAATATATAAGCATCCAAAAATATCTCTTTACTGATTGGTTTGTCAGCATGTTAAACAGTGGTGAGCAGGGACTTAAGGGAACAAGGGAGAGGGCAGGTAAGTTTTGAGAAGAGGAGACTGAGAACGTTTGGAGGTTGGGATACTTTGGGGATGGAGAGACTAGAATGAAAGGAAAACAATGGTCAAAGGTTTGAATGAATGGCCTGGGAAGGTTGGGGGGCACTGAAGACAAGTTTCTTCTCTCCTCTTCTGGGTGATATCACTGACCATCATCTCATGGCAAAGAGTCTAAGGTTCTAGACCTGGTTCTATACTCAATCCTTGAATACCATTGGGGCACTGACTTAACCTTTCTGGGCTTCAGTTTCTCTGCTTATAAAATAGGGTGTACTAGACCATTAATTTTCTTCTTAAGATTTTAGTTGTAGAGAGAGGTAGAGCACTCGAGTGAGCAGGGGGAGGGGCTCAGGGAGAGGGAGAGAGAATTTTTTTTTTTAAAGGATTTTATTAGAGTGAGCAAGAGAAAGCACGAGTGGAGGGGAGGGAGCAGCAGGAGGGAGAGAATTTCAAGTAGACTTGCAAGAAGCCTGAGACCATGACCTGAGCCGACGTCAAGAGTTGGAGCTTAACTGACTGAGCCACCCAGTCTTCCTTAGACCATTAGTTTTCTAACCATGTTAGCTGGGGACTTGGGGTCTTGTGGAGGTGCTTCAGGGACATGGGCATGACTTCAGAAATGGCTGTGAGTAGCAAGTCAGTGGTTTGTTGTGCCCTGCTACCCCCACTTCAACCAAATGAGCTCTGCTCTGTTTAGTATTGAATTTCTGCGGAAACTTTTTGTTTGAAGAATAGCTTCTGTGTATAAAAGAGGATTTGGAAAGTACTCAGCCTTGACAGTTTTTTAGGTTTCTTCTAGTTCTGACATTTGGGAATCTGATCAGTTATCAAAGT
The DNA here is from genome assembly GCF_004348235.1 of Phoca vitulina. NCBI lineage: Eukaryota > Metazoa > Chordata > Mammalia > Carnivora > Phocidae > Phoca > Phoca vitulina. The sequence continues at coordinate 41,739,629 of NW_022589728.1, forward strand.
CTTCAAATCTTGGGGGCTGAATACAGGCCAGATCTTAGGCTCCCATGTGTCTTGTCTTCAGGAGACTGCAACTGAAGACTGACAGCTAGTAGGGATTTGGATAACTATTGCATGGGACAGACTATCAAATGCATAATAAAGAAGACTCATTTATTGAGGTCTACTGACTGCCTGGCTCTGTTTTAGGCATTTTACATAATTGAATATTTAAACCTTCCAATAATTCAATTACATAAATACTATTATTGCTGTTGCCATTTTAAAAATGAGGAGACTAAAGCTCAGAGAAAAAGCAACTCAGCTCAAAAGAAACGGGGTCAGGATTCAAAATTGGCTCTGACTCCAGGGTCCATGTTCTTGGTTCTCCCTCTCTCACCTGAGCATTCCCTTAAGTGGCTCTGTTTGTGGGCTTCCTCATCCCTATTGGTCCCCAGGTGGCTCTTCCATACTGGAGAGACTTCCTGTCCTGAGTAGGTATAGCAGTCCTGCAGCTGTCAAGGTGACTTAAGTTTTCAACAGGGCTGTAAGTGCCTCACTAAGTACAGTGCTCAGCCCAGGACAGTCTAATGCCTGGTGAATGACCCATCACTTACAAGCTCCTCCAGGATGCAAGTTTCCCAAGGACACAGCATAAGGCAAGGAGCTGGGCTGCCCTAAGAGCATTTTCCTGATTGTTTCACAGTAAAGTGTACGAAGATTCTGGTTGTAGGGAAGGAGAAACCACTTTAAAAAATGGAACACAATCTTTAAGTCTGAAAACAGCCCTATGTTGAGAGGTACTTGATTTTTCTCAGACTTTCAACCTCCCCTGGCTTTTTGCTTCTAACTCCGTGTGTTTTTAATGGCTTTGTTAACCTTAGTCGTATTAGTAAATGCTATTCAACCTGCAAACTAATTGTGCAGGAGCAAAATGAAGTTGAAGATGGGCTTGTAACCTACGCCTCCTCTGCCTACTTTCGTGTGTGCCTAAGTTGTAGGGCTTAGTCTACCTCCCTTATGCTGACTCTTTGAGTAGCATAACCTTGGTGATGAATTCCAGATGTTGAACTATGTACTGCTTCAGGGGCTTAGACGTTGTAGTTCTGAGTGAGTAAATGTATTTTTTCCCTTGTGATTAAAAGACTAAATAGCAGGTCATGTGTACCTATGCATGCAAAAGGGTATTTGTATTTTTGATCAGGTGAAATGCACCTGGGGACTGTAAATATCACAGATTGGTGTAAGGTGATTAAATCTAAAAGTCTGAATGGCCCACAGGATCAGCTCTAGACTTTCTTTTTCCTTTTTCCCAACTGCTTTCCAATTCTTCTCTCCCCTTCCCGTCCCTCTTTGCCTCCTCCACTCCCCCTCTCTCCTGTTCCTCCCTCTCTTCCTTCTTAAATACCCCTTTGAAAGCAAAAGCCTGAGTGGATTACTTGTCCATCAGCAATGAACCTAGACCATCAGGGTGATATGAGGATTGCCTTCACATTTCAGAAGAAAACTGAACTATTAGAGTTTATTGGGAGGTTTTGTGGGAAGGGTTTCAGTAGGGATCACAATCTTTAAATTCCTGTAGAAGTCTGGAGTCCGCACCTTGTGGAGCATGGGCTTTGTCTAAAAATGCTTTTCTGATTAGTATTTTTGGGAGGTGGTTGGGATGGGAGGACTTTTCCCATGGCTTCTTACTTCTGGGAGAAGGAAACTCCACTAGAGGGATATTCCTGGCCTCCTGCCTCACTGGTTGGAGAACTTTGGAGAAGGAATGATACAAAGTGGCCTAGGTGGGTCAGCCTTCTCTCTGGGAGGTGTTGCACAGATCTATTACCTTGTTTGTGGTAATGGTATCATAGATGTTTGTCCAAACTCATCAAATTGTACACTTTATATATAGTTCTTTGTTTAAAAAGCTGGAATAAAGGAGAAAATTATTGGAAAAAAATTCTACCAAAGTGCGCAGTCCTCTTTGCCTCTTTGTTCAGAATTATCAACCTCATGCCTCATTTCTGATTTTTTTTCTTAGCCCCCAGGAGCTAGAGTTTTTGATAATTTCATTTTATTCATTTGTTCATTCAGAAATTTCATTACTTGGGGTGCCTGGGTGGCTCAGTCAGTTAAATGTCTGACTCTTGGTTTTGGCTCAGGTCATGATCTTGGGGTCATGAGATTGAGCCTTGTGTTGGGCTCAGTGCGGAGTCTGCTTGAGATTTTCTCCCTCTCCCGCTGTCCCTCTTCCAGCTCACTTGTTCTCTCCCTCTCTAAAATAAATCTTAAAAAAATAATCTTTAGGGGCACCTGGGTAGCTAAGTTGGTTAAGTGTCTGCCTTTGGCTCAGGTCATGATCTCAGGGTCCTGGGATTAAGCCCTGCATAGGGCTCCCTGCTCAGTGGGGGGTCTCCTTCTCCCTTTCCCTCTGACCCTCGTCCCACTTGTGTGTGCTCTGTCTCTTTCTCTCAAATAAATTCTTTAAAAAAAAAAAATCTTCATTACTGTGCTGAATGAGTAAATTGGGAATAACACAAATGATACAGGGTTGGGCCCTTTATTCATGTCTGGTAGAGAAGAAAGATATATAAACCAAGAACTGGTGTAGAGTGTGTTAAGTATTCTAGAGGCGAATGTTGTATGTACATGGCTGAGCAAAGGAGAAGACAGAATATATGAATAGGAGGATTGTGGAATGTGAGTATGACTTAGCCTGATGAAGTGGGGAAGCAGAAGGAAATGCCAAGCATCCAGAACAGTGTGGGAAAGAGCATAGTGGAAAGAAGTAGCCTACATCATTTAGTACGTAAAGTGAGGGAACCATGATTGGCTGAGTAGGGCTGGAGTTGAATAATGTAAGGTATTAGTGGAGGAGATGAGCATGCTTGACATTCTCTACTTAGCCCATTGTAGCATCACCATACCCATCATAACTTCCTATTTACTTGCCTAGCTCCCCTTCCAGACAAAGTTCTTTGGGGGCAGACATTGATTCTCTTTTAGCACTGTGTGAACCCAGGATCAAGTACAGTGCTTGACATGTGGTAGGGAGATTCAACTATGTAATAGAGGATTGGATGGAGGAGGAGGGTGAGAACAAGGTGTAGCAGGTATAGTTACTGGGTGGTTTCCACACTAGGCCAGTCATACCTTAACTGATTTCACTCAGTCTTGGAAGTCGGTCACCCTCTCAGACTTGGACCCAGCATGCTTTCCTGGTGCTGGCAGCCTTCTCCTATCAGTTGCTGCCTCAGCCACCCTGCTGCCTTCTCCAGGATCAGCTTCTTCAGCTGAGTTGGTTTTTGCCGGACTCACTTTGCCCTCTAGAGACCATCTGTCTTCAAGGTTTCCTCTCCCTATAATCCTCCCTGGTGTCTACCCGAGTTAGGACAACATGGACCTTCTATTTTTTGGCTTAAAACAATAGTGCTCACATGGTATTAGTAGTCTCATTCTCCTTCACAGTGTTTACCAAATACTTATTCACTGTAGAATTATGTCATCAGAAGTTTCATATCTGCTAGAATATGTATTTCCTGAGGACAGGCATTCCTGACTTTCCCCCTCCTGGGTATCTAGTATCTAGTGCAGTACTGACATGCTCAGTAACACTCAGTAAACACTTGTAGAGCAAATGAATGTCACAGACTCCTAGAGAACTCATTGTCTATGGCACATACTGTGGTTGCTGCCTATACGTTATGCTCTTCTTGTCTCTTTGTGGCAAGATTTTGAGCTCTTTGAGGGTGAGACGATCCCTCTTCAAGGGTAAGGAAAATAGGGCAATACTGGATTCTCTTGGACTTGATATTGAGAGGTTGTCAGTTTTACTTTTATGGTCCATGTGGTACCTCTGAGTCTGTCTCCAAGCACATGATTGCTGTGCTGTGATCTATAACCCCTGAGGCTGACAGCCTTCTGGGCCACACCCCCTTTTTTTGAGATGGCTGATGTCAGTCCCAGCATGAGGCAATCTCTTAATTCCAGCTGCTGACCACTGGGGTTTTCCTTTGGCTGTGCCTGCCAGCTCTCCTGGTTGAGTGCCCTCTAATATATAATTAATGATGACTCTCAGCAGTTCACATTTTCAGAAGTCTTTCTAGGCATGATCTCACCACCAAGCTGTGATGCCTCACTGCCGTGGGGCTCCACATGGACCCAGGGGAGGTCTCTCAGTCCAGCCAGTTTGCAGGTTTGGTGTTCAGTGATGTTATGAGGTGGGGAGTGTGCCTGGATCCAGCGACTCTTTCCCACCCTGCCCCCCACTGTAAAACATACAGCACTGATTTCAGATGGAGACCAAAGTATCCACTGGCTACTGGGAAGGCTTTCAATAACTTAAATCCTCCAAATGCTGATTCTTAATTAGGGTGACCAACTGTTCAGTTTGCCCAGGACTGAAGGGTTTTCTGGGAACTGAGACTTCCATTGCTAAAACCAGTCTTGGGAAAACTAGGATGGTTGGTCACCCTAATCCTAATAGAGATTCAGATTGGAGAACACAGTTGGTCCTTGGATGGAAGAAAGCTGCATAAAAAAAGCAGGTCTAGCCTGATTGATCCCCTGGGCCAAAACCGGGGGTGGTTTTGGTAACCCCTTGAACCTGCAGTTGGTATCAGAAGTGAGAGCAATCTTGTGGGTTGACTGTGCCCCTCTAATACTATATAGTTAGCAAACTCTTGCTATTAGGCTTAATTGCTTGTGTCTTAAGAAGCATTGGAACCAGGAACTGAACATATATCAAGCTCAGCATCTTAGTTGGGTTCACCCAGAGGCAGATCCTGAATTAAGGATTTAAGTTCAAGTAGTTTATTTGGGAGGTGAAGGAAAACAACAGTAAGAGAAGAGAGAAGTGAGAGAAGGAAGAGAAGGTGACCAGTAAAGGACACCTTAGCAAGCTGGTTACTGGCTCTGGGGAACTTAGTCTTCAGTCTCTTTCAACCTTGGCATTATTGTCATTTGGGGCTAGATAATTCTTTGTTGTGGGGGCTTTCCTGAGTATTGTAGGATGTTTAACAGCATCCCTGGTCTCTATTCATAGATACCCTGGCACTCCCTTTCTCCCAGATATGATAACTAAAAATGTCTGCAGACATGGTCCCATGCCCCCTGGGGTACAAAATTACCTGGCTGATAACCAGTGTTCTAACACACATACTCAGGTCTATCCCACGTAGAGGCTGAGGGAGTTGGAGTATTTTTGCACTGATTTTTCTGTCATCGTTTCAGGGCTGCCGAGGAAGATTTTGGAGAAAACTTTCAGGCCAATCCTGGCACTTGCGCTTGGCTGGTGCACACAAGGTGGAATGAGGGATCTGAGCAGGGCACTGGGCAGCGTTGACTTCTATCTGCTGCATTTGTTCTCTGCAGACCAGTTTTCTTCTCTGTCCATTTGGTGGAATCTGACTCCTGACCACTCCTAGCCACACATATGAATTCCATCAGTCTTTAAATTCTAATTCCGAATTCCCAGGACAGACCATCTGAATCGCCAAATTTGGGTCAGATGTTCAATCTGGGCTAATCAGCTATGACCATATAGTACAAATATGGCTTTCGAGGGGCCCACTTCTGTTTCAGTTCAGTGCAAGTGGCAGCATGAGGAGACTGGCTGTAGTGTACAGCTGGGTTGAGGCAAGGATGGACAATTATTTCAGCAAACACTTATCAGGCATCTCCTATGTGCAAGGCTCTTTGAAGGGTACGCAGACAGATGGCTTGTCAGAATGCCCAGAATGTGTGAACAGAATACAGAATTTAAAGACAGAACTGATACCTTTGGGGATGACATGGTAGGAAACACTTTCTTTCCTTGATACCTAGGTGAATAATTGTACCAGGGAGAGCCAGAAGAAAAGCTAAGGTAATTGTCCTTCCATGTGCATACTTTATGCTGAGCAGCAAAATGGACATTTTGATGGGCTGGGGCAATTTTCTAGCCAGACCTCAAGAGGAATTTAGGCCTCCTGACCAAATTCTCTTAGGCCTTCACTTTTAGTTGTGAGAATCTGGTATTAGGTTGACTGCCAGGGCAAAGAAGGTGGCATATGACATGGTGGGGTGGGGAAGAAATGTCCGTATCAGACAGCCTAATCTGTTTGCTGTCTATCATAAAAGAAGGCAGGAGCATGGGGACTGCTGACTGCTGGCCCATCTCATTGCCAGCATTCTTTTTTCAAAGCAATTAAAGATGCAAACAAATCAGGAACAGAACGATTCTTTACCAGACTCTGGTGTGAGGGGCTCTTTGCCCTTGGCAAGAGAGGGTGAGTTGTCATATGGTCTGTGAGTCCTTCAGATCCCTCTGCATGGGGACAGCAGTGCATGTTTGGCAGAGCAAGGACATTGCATTTTACTTGGAACGTGTATTTATGAGGGGTGGCTTTCTGGAGGACCTGACGGAGGTTATGGGGGCTTGGGCATAGCCCCTCCAGGTGGATTGTTGCCATATATAACCCAAGGAGACACAACCCTTGGTGGGTTGCAGTGTGACATTGCTTCTGGGTCAGTGACCCTGCTAAGTCATTCCTAGTTCCTCTGCAGAGAACCACTTGCCAAAATGTGATGGTGCTTCTACCCTGTTGTACAACTTAGCTTCTTCTGGTCAATTCCCAGGCCTGGCTGTGGTGGGGGAAGGTGAACCATAGTTTTGTCTAGGTCCTTCTGAACTCTTGGAGGACAGCTGATTTGTTTGTGGTGGTTGTCATCCCAAACCTTGGGGCTGAGTGAGGAGTGCACAAGAAGCATGGTCATGGCAACATAAAGCTGATTCATAGTCCCTTTCCTGAGTAGGGTGATGGGGTGGCCATGAGAAAGCACTTGCAGACTGCCAGGCACAGGAGGTAACTGACCAGGTTTCTTAGCTCTGTAATCAATCTCCACATTTGTGATGTAGTCCCTTCCTGAGGCCTGCTCCTAGCCTTGGGCCGAGTGTGGCAGAGAGAGTGAGGCAGGCCTGTTCCTGGGGGACATAAATACTCTCTGGTGGCCAGCCTTGGCCCTACAGCTCCCTGACTGCCTTGCCAAACCTTCCATAGACCACTCAGCCACCTTGGAGGCTTGCATGTACCCTCTCCTCCCTCTTGAGATGTGCCTGGCAATCTGACCACTCTCTCTCCCGCTTTACCCAGCTCTTCCCCATTTCATCTCTTAGAGGTACTTCCCCTAATACAGTCTTTGTATGTGTAATCCCATCGTGGTATCTGCTTTTTGGTGGCCAGACCAATACAGATCACTCTATAGAATTTATTTATTTATTTGACAGAGACAGAGAAAGAGGGAACACAAGCAGTGGGAGTGGGGCAGGGAAAAGCAGACTCCCCGCTGAGCAGAGAGCGTGACGTGGGACTTGATCCCAGGATGCTGGGATCATGACCTGAGCCGAAGGCAGATGCCTAACGACTGAGCCACCCAGGTGCCCCACAGATCACTCTATAATTTACAGTTCAAACTGAGGTACTTCTGAAATGAAAGAAAAAAATGGTGAAATAACAGTAGGAAACCAGGGTGGGTCTAGAGAGACCTAAGCAAAATTTTTGAAGAAAACCCAATTGCTTTGATTGAGATTCCTAAATCTATGAGAGATGGTGATACCTGGTACTTGGCTTGGTAAATATGAAAAATGAGAACTCAACCCATTTAATTCTGGAAATGATCAATTTAGTTAAAGTAACATTTGTAAAGTGATTCTTGTGTGCCAAGAAAGAGGCTGGGCATAGAAAGATGGATGAGACCTGGTCTCTGCTCTCATGTAGCTTGTGATCTAGAGGGGGAGACCCAAGTGTTTTGATAGTTTTACTGAAATAGGATTCTTGTAAGATAAAGAGCTGGCAATGGAACTAACTCAGCTGTATAAAGACAGGAACCAGTGCCACTCCCCTCCCCCCCCATTCCTAGTTCCTTCCTAGAAGGCAGTGTTGGTTGCCCCGGAAGGGGCCTGGGCAAGCTTTGGAGGCCTGATTTATGCCAGTGGAGGACTGAGAGGGATAGCCAGTGATAAAAGCAAGGCGAGTGAGACTTCTGTTGTAGCTTCAGGATAAAGTGCTGTGTATTCCAAGCGTTTTTTTTGTTTTGTTTTGTTTTGTTTTTTTTCCTTTTTAATTAGCAAGAAAGCCAGTTTTCCCCCTTCCTCCCATACATGGGTGGAAAAACAGCTTTGTAATGCACATAGTGATTAGACTCAAGATGTGTTTTCTGAGGAATTCCTGTCATATGCACATGTGTACAAAAACAAATCAACTGAGCCATTATGCGCCCTCAAAGGCAGCTTGCGTTTAGCAAATACTGGCAAATGAAACCTACTCAGACAAGCAGGCAGGTAATTGGCTTTCTCTGGGCTCTGTTTAAAACGCCTCTCCTCTGAAGCAGCTGGTGCTACTACGTTTTCTGGCAAAGCTGCTCTTTCTACAAGTGGGGCTAGGAAAGAGCACAGTGCAGTGAAAAAATAAACTTGAACAAAAAACACTTGAATAAACAGATGCCTGGTTTACCCCTCCAGCCTTTTCCTTGGCCTCATGATGCCTGACAAAATACGAGTCGTAAGTGACGGCTGGGCTAAGATGAGGCCAGCAGTATGTCACCCGATCAAGCCGAGACCCCACGGGATGGAAGAGGCATTTAGCTCTAAGCTCAGCTTTGGTGCTGCAGTAAGACAAGAGCCCTTGCAGCTCTGGCGGCTACACTCCTCCTTTCCACATGATTCAATTTCATGCCATTTGCGACTGTGAGACAAAAGAATGTTCCAAATTCCAGGCCCCCATCCTGAAGTACCCTTGGTAAGTCCAGGGAAGGAAGCTCAACAGCCTCATGCATTCTGCTGGCCATGGGCAGCCACGGGTGATATTTGAGGGATAGAACCCATTCCTGTTTTCTGCTTTTAACCCCAATGGGTAGAAAATTTCTTGAACTTAAAGTTTCATGCTTTTAGAAAGAATGTAAAAAAAAAAAAAAAAAAGGCAAAAGCTTCTTAAAGCCCAGGGTTTATTTTTCTGTACTGCAGGGGAGATCACAGTATTGGCATCTGTAACTATGGTCAGGTGAAAAAGTGCTAGAAGTTATCTCAGCATAGCATACTTGTTATCCTTGGGGCAAAAAGCAGCAAGTATCTCAGAAAACTTCAAAACCCACTCGCATGTTTGCTCAGAACCATCGTCGGTTGCCACCCACTGTGTCATAGATTGCACTTTCCATCACTTTAACGTTGGCCGCCATCTACAAGTGTTTTGGGTGGATGTGGTCCCTGGCCTCTGTGGCCTAAGCTTGTATTGTCACAACTGGGCAGAGCTTCTTGTAGGAACGCAGGGACTCGAGTGTGTGTGCACCTTGGTAATGATGAGGGATTAAAAGGTAATGAGTTAGGGCCCAAAGATACCATGGGGTCCTAGCTTATAATAGGAACCTACATCAAAATGAAATAGTACCATATTATCATGATGGCACTTTAATTTCATTTGGATGGGTCATCTGGGCACTCAAGGGTTTTAGATTCTACCTGAGCAGTTCTGGTGCGGTGCTAGGAGGCTAAAGCAGTAGATCAGGTGAGGATGTGAGTGAGAAGCAAGAAAAGGGAGATCAGGAGTTTAGATTGCCCTTTCAAAATTATTTCCAGCTAATGGAAGGAGATCCAAAAGGCAGAGATAGAGGGGGGAGTAAAAGAAAGTGTTGTTTTTTTTTGTTTTGTTTTTTATTTTGTTGTTTTTCCTTTAGGATTTTTTTTTTTTTTTTAAAGATTTTATTTATTTATTTGAGAGAGAGAATGAGAGAGAGAGAGAGAGAGAGCACATGAGAGGGGGGAGGGTCAGAGGGAGAAGCAGACTCCCTGCTGAGTAGGGAGCCTGATGTGGGACTTGATCCCGGGACTCCAGGATCATGACCTGAGCCGAAGGCAGTCGCTCAACCAACTGAGCCGCCCCGGCGCCCAGGATTTTGTTTTTGTTTTGAGGAGAGTGGTAGGGAGCTAATGGTAGAATTTGAGCATTAAGGGGAAGTCTTTATTTTACTTTCCTTCCCTTCCCTCTTTCTCTTCCTTTCCACTCTTTTTGTTCCCTCCTTCCTAGTTAGCTAATCAAACTCTGGCAGTGGAAGAAAGTATAGTGTGGTAAGAAACAAATTATTTGCAAGAAACGAAGATCATTTGCTATTTACTATCTATAGACCCCATCTTATGAAGAGGACAGATTCGATTAAGTAATGCCTTTTGTTTACTGGGTAGAGTCATGAGTGTAAGAATTCATGATTGGAGAATCCAGGAGAGAGCTAAATTGCTGGGGATGAATAAAGAGGCTGGGAATTGGGAATTTCCAGGAGGTAGTGAAGACTAAAGATGGTAAGGCTCAGAAATCTGCATGGAAAAAATGTCAAGAGGAATAAGTTCAAACTGGGACTTCAGAGGGAAACATCTAGTCTGGATTTTTATTAAATTTTGCTGGATAATGTGTGATCTAATCTACTTCATATTCCTGTGAGTTTTTCAGCAAAAATCTGCATTAATTGCTAATACTTGGCCTAATGGGATTTGCTTTTAGGGGTTACAGTGAAGAGCCAAATCCTGCTTCGTGGAAGAATAGAGGATGCTTATTGTGTTCTGTAGGATGCTTTTGGCTACAAGTTACAGAGAAGCCAGCATGTAGTAATCAAACCAAAATATGACTTATTATCTGGTTAGTAAGTTGGAGGCAGGTGCTTTCAAGACTGGTTGAACACTTCTAGTGTGCCCTGATGTTGGCTCAGCATCTCTGGAATTCTCTTTATCTGCCCCTCCTGGTTGCAAGATGACTGCCTAGTTCTAGTCACCAAACCTTCAACTTGAAGATAAAATGAGCTCCTCTCTTCTCATTAGGGAGGAAAAGTCTTTTGCAGATGACTCCCAACAGATGTTCCTCTGTTTCTCACTGACCAACAGTATGTCATAGGACTCCTGTAGCTGCAAGGGAGGCTTGGAGAGCATCTGGCTATTCTCAGCCTCTATAGTGGGAATGAACCAGAGCAGTGACTGGGAGTGGCCATTGCATAGCTATTGGTATGTGTGCAGATGTTTGCGGGCACCTTAAGTCCTTGGATGAGAGGCTTGCACAAAGGCAGCTATTAAAGATTTCCTTTGCATTTTTCATAAGGATGGGCTTCTGTTGTCTTTTTCCAGTATTTGCTTCCTTTATAGGATCACCTCTGAGTTTTAGGAGATATTCATTTGTATCCTGGTCCCTGTGAAGTGATTGAACTTTAGAAAAATTCCTTAGTCATTTTTACTTTGTTTTCCTGATGGAGTATATGACACCTAACTGTAAGTGGACAGAGCACACATTTCAGGGCACAGATTAAACTGGACCCCAGCATGGTACTGAGTGAGCAGGAGTCCATGGCTAGCATGGCCCAGGTTTAAGGAGCTTGGTTTTGTGATTGTATATTGCTAACGCACCAGGGTCCTGGCTTTTAAATGAGAATTTCCTATACCTCTGGCTTTGCTGCTTTTTTTTTTTTTTTTTTTTTGGTTAAAATAAGTGATATTAATATGACTTTTGTAAGGGAAAAAAATTAATTTCCCAGGGTCTGTCTTGCCTGTAGAAGGCTGCTGGCTGCATGTATCTTTTAAAGAAGACCAGTTGCTGATAATGAAAAGGCATTTAACAGGACACTCTGAAGAATGGCTTCCAGACCCAAGAAGATTGAGTACTGTGTTTAATGGTCACCTTCAGAAATCACTGGTTTATGTTCTTATGATGTATCCGTTAACCCCAAACTTCACTGAGTCACATAACTCTTGCAGCCTTTCCACTCCTGCTGGGTGAATGTAAATCTTGCTGACAATGATCTCTCTATCAGTTGGCCTGTTTTCAACCTCCTGTGGGCAACATGGAAGCACATATCCACTCTTCTGAGCATTGCCTTGAGCTTTGTAGGCACATCTCTCTGGTACAAAGAGCCAATAATTTACCTTGGATTACCCTGTTCAGTATTATTTGTGTGCTTTCTGATAAATGGTCTTTTAGAAGCTTTGGGGCAGAACTGTATTTAGAGGGGTTTGGAAGAGGGACCTCTGCCAGATGGTCGTCCCCCTGGCTCAGTCTCATCTTGCTTTGTGCATGATGGAGAGCAAGCGAAGGTGCTGATCATATGGTGTCTCCTTTGGGCTCCCACCTGGCTGGTGCAGAGAGAGAACAACTAGCCTGTCTTTGAGCTAAACACTATTCTTCAGAGGAACCACCCAGATGCATACGATGGAGTTGTATCTGCTTGCTAGGGCTGGTTCCAGGAAAGGCGGGGACGTGGACAACTTGGTGCAGGGGAGCACATCTAGCACTGGCTGTTGGGATGTTGGTTGTTTCATTTATGAACTCTGACCAGAGCAGATTGTGTCTACAAAGATGGGTGCAGGGCCTTAATATTTCCCTTTGTGCCTATGTCTGGAATATTTTACATTTTTGTTGACTGAATCGATCTCATGAAAGGTCACTTAGCCCCTCTGAACCCATTTTTTTCCTTTGAAAATGAAAATAATGATGTTTTAGATGGAAAGGAGTAAATGAAACAAATTTTCATAAAATGCTGTAACAAAGGGACCCCAAAATACAGTGGCTTATATGAGCTAGAAGGTCATTTCTCCCCCTAGAAGCTCAAACTCCTGGAGTTTGTAGGTAAGAGGATCAGGGTGAGTGTGGAAACTTGATTGTCCTCAAAAGACCACTCCATGTCTCATCATCTCTCAGCTAGTAGGAAGGGGGAAGGAAAATGTCAGGGATGCCCACACCTAAATACTTTTAGGGACAAGACCCAGAGTGGCACACATCACTGTTGCTCACATTCAGTTACTCAGAACATTGTCAAATGACACCGATACACTGGTGAACAAAACAAAGTTCCTTGCTCTGGAGGAATGAGGCAGGGTGAGGGAGTGGGGAAGACAGATACACAAAGGGCCATAATAAAAAGCTTACAGAGAATGTTAGGTAATAAGTGCTGTGGAAAAATGGAAATGTAGAACAGGGTAAGGGGACTCAGTGCCAGAGTTTGCAGGAAGCCGACTGCAGTATCAAATGCCTCATGAAGAGGGAGGGGTGAACGGGGGCATAAAGGAGACCAGCATTCGGCCAGGTGTGTGCTGTGGGGGACTGATAGAGCGGAGGGCCTGGCTTATTGGAACTCACTGCTTTTGTCTTCCAAAGCCCACTAAGAGGCTACATGCATATGGGCTGTCCCCTGCCCCCTCCCCCCCAATCTCCTGACCCTCCGTCCATGCCATTTTCCTTTTCTGATTCTGCTATTTCCTTCTCCATCCTTTCTCCCAGCCCTAAGTTAGACACAGCAGGGAGGCCAGGGTGATGAGTGGGATAAGCACCTTGCCAGGGTAGGAGAGGTCAGAAAGGGAATGGATGTCAGCTCAGTGCAGCCTCCCACTTTGGCTTTCACTCTGATGAAGTGGGAGCCACTGGAGTGTGTTGTATAAAGGAGTTACAGGACCCAAATTTCCTTTTAAAAGGACCACTCTTGTTGCTGTGTTGAGAACTGACCGTAGGCGACACAGGTGGAAGCAGGGAGGCTAGTTGAGTAGCCACCGCAGTACTCCAGGCCATAGACCCACGCAGCTTGGGCTGGTCAGCAGTACAGGAGGCGAGAAGTGCTTGCATTCTGTGCCTTTAGTGGGGACTCAGTAACCAAGAGTTGAGAACCAGTGAACTTGCCCCCCTTCTACCCCGGGGTCACTGTGGTGGGGGGCAAAGTGAGGACACCCGGGGGTTTGAGGCAGACGGTCCATAGGTCAGTGGAAGGGGATAGCTGACAGTCTGAGGGCCAGCAAAGAGTCAGGGTGGGTGTTATTCAGCCAGTGGGGGTTCCTGGGCCCTGTCCTGGCCAAGGGAACAGAGCACGTATGTCCCCAGCTTCCGATACTTTAGAAGGGTTTGCAGTAGACAAAGACCGAATGCCCAGGGATTGGGGACCCTCACAGTGCTCAATAGAGAAGAGTAACAGGGACATCCTTCCTCCCAATGCCTTGAGAATACAGCAGTGTCACCTTGTACCCACTCCCCGTGTTTGGAGAGAGGAGTGGCAGCGGAGACCCTCAGAGGGGAAAAAACAGCACTGAAAATGAGCTTGGACTTTGAGAGAATATCCTAAATGATACTGCTTTCAATGGAAAGAGACTAGACTTAACTAGCAAGTTTATTATTTTTTCTACTGTCTGGGAATGGGAGCTTTTGGCAAGCTCAGTTCAGATATAGAAAAATAAAAAAGAAGCAACAGTTTTGCACACTGGAATGGTAGTGTGTGAATTTCAGACCCTCCATACGTGTTACCAACTAGAAAAAATAATTGAAGCCCCTTTTATTAATGATGTTGAATTCTGCCTCCTAAGTATGTTCTGGTTGGATTGCCTGCCTAAAGGAGTGACTGAACGGTGCGAATTTCCCGAAGAAGGATTAGTAAGCTGGTAGAGGAGAGATTTGTGTCCTCTGGGTCTTTCTGGACCCTCCTGTCAAACCAGATGAGTCCTGACTGTGCTAGGTATGGACGGGCCACATCTTCCTGTATCAGAAGATGATTTAGGGGACTGGAGGAACCACATAGTCCTTAGAAGTAACTAATCAAAAGGAAACAGCAATATCATTATTTTAGTTTTGCACACATGAAGAAAACCACCATGGGTTAAAATTGGGATAATAAGCACTGAAATAGGAAGTGTCCCCTCTTAAAAAAAAAACAAAAACAAAAACCGCCCCCCCACCCCCAAACCCATTACCCTTTCTCCTCCCATTCCAGGCAGCCATGGCACTTGGGCATGGAGCTGCTGACCCTGAGGAGCCATCTTACCCTGTCTGGTTCCCAAGTGGCAGTCAGTTAGGTGCCCAGATATGCTGCATGAAGTTTGCAAACCCTCCCTCAGATAGCCCTTCCTCAGGCTGCTCTGGGGGCCCTGAGGAAGACAGACATTTTCTTGGAGCATGACCTACTTATTACTTTACACCCTGGGCATGCTGTGATGTCATACTCCACTGTAAAACCTTGCAAAGGGGTGAAGCCACCCCAGGAAGCCTGGAGTCTAGGGGAGATGTGGACAGTTCTAGGAGTTTTTGGGAGAGAGGCCAGGCTTGAAGGCAGGGCTTGTTTCTGACCTCTCACGGAAAAGGATCCAGCACCTTCCTTAACATGCTGGTGGAGGCTGGGGGAGATGGATGGCAGCACACTGGCTCACATCTGCTGTTGCACGGAAAACCCCTCCACCATTCAGTGGAACCCGAGAAGTGTGGTGCTGGCAGCCCGCTCAGGCAGCACGAATCGTGAGGAGGGCAGGGTGGGGGCTGCCACTCTGCCAGCAGAGTGGGGTTGGACCTGTTCCTGGGCATGTGCCTGGATATGATTTGCTTCCCTCAGTACCAGACCGCGGGCTGCGTGTGAATTGACAGAAAATAAGACACTTTCTGATGGTAGTTTCTTATCTGGCTCTTTTCCAGACATTGTCCTTGTGAGCCCAGTGGGGCTCTGACATCCTGCTGTTTTGTGGATTAAAAGAAAAGTCAGGGTGCACCCTGCCCTGTTCCAGAAGGAATTTAAGGCCATTTGGAAAATCACATATGGCCCAACCAGATGGCATGTGACTCATCATGGCTATTTGGTGAAGGTGGTTTCGGGGAGGAACAAAGGAGAAAGCAGAATGCTGATAGGAGTCAGAAAGGAAGGGGGTCATGACATCCTTAGCTTCTTTATTAGGTGCTATTAAAATGGGGGTAATAATTGCACCTGCCTCAAAGGGTTGTTGCAAGGAAGAAGTGTGTTTAAGTGAGAAGTGGTTAACATGATACTGCAACGTGTAAGGACTCCATATCTGTTAGCTTTTACTATTGTGGCAATGAGGATTATTCCCATTGCGAGGGCTTCTAGGTGGCAGTCTAGCCTACTGGTTAGGAGCATGGGCTTTTCGATCCATTGAATGTAGACTTGAGCCTGATGCTAGGCTTATTGCCTCTGTGAAGGACAAATTAGGGGACATCTCTCAACCTGGACTCTCATATGTCTTACATGCCGGTAATGGTATTGACCTTACAGGGTTGTTATGAGAATGAAAAACGGGAATGTCCTATTGTATTGTCATCTTGGGCTGCTATAACAAAGTACCATAGACTGGGGGACTTAAACTAATCTCACAGTTCTGGAGGCTGGATGTCCAAGATCAAGGTATTGGTGAGGTAGGCTTCATTATGGGAAGCTGCTTCTTTTGGCTTGTAGGGGGCCGCATCTCACTGTGTGCTCATGTGACTACTTTGTATGTGGCAGAGAGAGAGAGAGAGAGAGAGCGCGCACAAGCAAGATTGGTCAAGCTCTCTGGTATCTCTTATAAGGACACTAATCTTGTATCAAGGTCATCGAGGTCCCATCCTTGTGACCTCATTTAACCTTAATTACTTCCTTAGAGGCCCCATCTCCAAATACAGTCATACTGAGGGTTAGGTTTTCAATGTATGAAGCGGGGGGGTGCACAGCATCCAGTCCATAAGGCATATCTGTCAGGCAGTGATATCCAGGTCATCTGGGGATTCTGAAAGTTCAGAGTAGGTTTTATTTAGTAGTGTTGGTTAATGACCTACTGTGTGCAAAGCAGGGGATTGAGCCCTGTGGGCAGTGGATGAAACTGTGGGAAGGAGTTCTCAAAGGGGCTTGCTATTTAGTATAATGTGTGGACAATATCCAAAAAAGACAGGAAGCAAATACAGTGGGCTGCCCATGTGAAGGCTAAGTGCCGAGTGGGCCTCTGTACCTGAGCAAGAGTTGTGGGAAAGAACTGCTTTTAAATGGTAAGTTTGTGCACCAGCAGGGCAAAGTATCAGGTGGTACACACCCATGTGGCTGTATTGGTGGTTAAATGTAGAAGGACCTCAGTCCTGGTTGCTAAATGGTCTGTGTACTCATAGGGGCCTCTAGCACCCTGCCCAGCCCTTGCTGAGTGCTGTCTGGTTGGTTGGGAAGTGTTTTGAATATTCTGTACGTGAAAGCACATTCTGTGGGGAGATTCAGATTAAGGAGCCCCTGGGGCAGAAATGGAATATGGAGAGGCCCATCAGGCTTTTTGCACCCTAAGTCTCCTCTTTTTTGTGTAGTTTCCAGGTGCTTGTGTCAAAACAAAAATGTGTCGATTATCATGCTTATGTATGCATGCAATATTTGGTAAACTCTCAATTTCTGAAAAAATGTGTGGATTAATCATGCTTATGTATGCATGAAATATTTGATAAACTCTCAATCTCTGACTGTAAAATAAATGGAGTAAGGCTGAGGGCAGGGGCTTAGGACCCATATTCAGGGTGTACCACTCTGAGTCATTTAAAGGTTTGGAAGCCAATGGAATTATAGGCTATAGGGAGACCAGGGCCGTTATTTTTGAAGGAGTAACAGAAGTGGGGCTTCCTGGTTTTTCCAGTGGTGTGGAAGATGGTTCTGGACATTCTCTGGGGCTCTTTTTTTTTTTTTTTGATTTTATTTACTTGAGAGAGCGCGTGAGAGAGAGATCATGGCGGGGGGGGGGCGGTAGAGGGAGAAGGAGACTCCCTGCTGAGCAGGGAGCCCAGTGTGGGACTCGATCCCAGGACCCTGGGACCACGACCTGAGCCAAAGGCAGAGGCTTAACTGACTAAGCCACCCAGGTGCCCTCCCTGGGGCTCTTTTATGGTCTGAATGTCTCTCCAAATTCATATGTTAAAGTCCCAACCCTCTTTGTGATGGTATTTAAAGATGGGGCCTTTGGTAATTTTAGTTGAGGTCATGGGGGGTGGGGCCCTCATAATGGGGTTAGTGTCCTTAAACTAAGACAGAGCTTGTTCTCTTTCTCTATAGTCCCAGGAGAAAGCTCTTCCCAGAAACCAACCATGCTGGCACCTTGAGTTTGGACTTTCAGCCTCCAGAACTGACAAAATAGGTTTCCGCTCAAGCCACCTAGTCTGTGGTATTTTGTTAGAGCAGCACTAGCCGAGTAAGACAGGCATCCCAGTTTTTATACATCGAAGGGTTAGGAAAGGGTCTTACTGTGTTTTCTGTACCTTGTTTATTTTACATGAACTTCTTTGCTTCTCTGTTTACCTATCAGTATCTGTTTTCATGAAAGTGAGCAGCATGAAATGGTCTGGAGTGATGAAGATTAAAGAAGAACTAAGGTTTTGGCCAAAGAATTTTTAACTGTAGTATGCCCAACATCAGGTCCTCCCAGTCATCTAGAGGGAACTAGAGCCTGGCCAGACCTCTGGCGCTGCTGGGCACACAGCGAGCATTCAGGAGAGGTTTGCAGGTGACTTAGCTGAGTGTGTCAGTGTCTGTTTATCAGCAGCCTGCTTAGGAATATCCCGTAAAGGAGAAAGAACATTTCTTTGGGGTATTCTCTTTGCTAAGCAACCTCTTAGAAGAAGAAACAACTACCAGAGATTCTAGGGAGATGGCTTTCTCTGACTCCTCCCAGCCAGTTTAAGGGCTATTATAGAATTCGTGTATTTAACCATGGCCTATGGACCTGGAGAAGTTCGGAGGGACTGAGGTTTCCCAGGACAGCCTGACCGTCTGTTCTCTGCTGTCTTGCATGTTTAAGCAAGACTTTTCTTCTCTGATCCAGTCTCTGAAGCATTTAAGAGAAAAGAAACACCTTTCAGCATGTCTAAACTCAGAATTAGGCTACAGAAGAAAATGAACACAACACAGTGAACTCTTAAAATACCCTCCTGCCCAAGGATTTCTCTGAGCCAGTTTCTCTCTAATACTTTAGTCTTTCTCTGATTAAAAAAACAAAACCAAAACTAGGTTCTAAGAAAGGGGACAATTCTTTCAGGTGGTTGGGTTGCCAGGGTACCAAACCAAGTGATCTACTGCAGGCCAAAAAGGGCTAAGTTGGTTCCTTAAAACCCTTCTCTTTTGTGTATAACTCTTGACTTTCCAGAGCATTTTCAGATCTGTGCTGTCATTTATCTTAATGACAACCTTATGTTAAAGGGCAAAGAAATTTAGGGCCAGAGGCTCATGGCTGTTAAATGCCTTTTAGAAGATCCTGTAGCTGGTTGACAACCAAAAGCAGGCCTAGAGAGGTGGCTGCTAGGGATGTGAGAATTTGCAAGCCTCTGACAGTCTGGAGATTCCCATCCAGGCTGAGACAAGTATTTGCTTTTGTCCCCAGTTAGTCAGGGCACAGGGAGGGACCGGGTGGAAAGTGCTGGTGGAAGAGACATTGTTTACCTCCAGTGGAAGAAATGATGACATAAAGTGTGGGTGGGTTGGGCATGTCGGATGCCTCAGAATTACCAAAGCATTTGTTTTTCATCATTAATAGCAGTAACAAACATTTATTAAGTGCTAACTCTGTGCAAGGCCCAAGGCAGGATGCAGCAATGAATAAGACGTGATGTTTGTAGTTCATCAGGGGAGGTAAGACAGTCATTTGAAAAACGCAAATGTCAACACAAGATGGTATTTGGTGAATGCTGAATGAGTGGTAGAGAAACAAGAGCTCAAAGAGTTTGGAAGTGGGAGAGCGAAAGTTCTCCTGAGGTGTGCAGGGGAGGTTTCTAGAGACAGGATCTTAGAAGGTGCAGAAAAGCAGAGAGCATTTATAGTTGAGACAAATAATGTCGGGAAGTAGGGTTGAGAGAATGTAAGGTGGTTTGTTTGGGGGCATGGATAGGTCATCTGGCAGGAAAAGAGAGTTGACTTAGGAGAAGGAATGGGAACCCACCCTGGGAAGGGAAAATGGAATGGGGCTGAAATATCAGGCTAAGAAGGACTTAGGGCTTTGGACTACGGGTCATGAAGAAACAGGGAATATTTTTGTATGACACATAAAGCAGAGCACAGGGAATAGCACATCCTTTGTGGAGGCAGTGGTCATAGTCCTGGCTTCCCAGAAGGGATACAGTGGGGCTTTCATATATGAAGTTGCTACTTTGTGCCAGGTACTGTGTTAGTTCCCGAAGATGCAAAGGTGAGTAAGAATAGTTCCAGTCTTCAAGGAGTTTTTGGTTCAGGTCCTTGGATTAGAGCAAACTCTTCTTAATAGAGAATTAATGTCTACTCTTGACAATTCAGCTTCTATTCTTCCCCTCCCCCATTTGCCTTATTTCCTACCAACCTCCTCTTTGTGTTTTTCCTTGAGTTCTGTGAATACCTTCTATTAGTTTCAGTGAAATCTAGAACCTTTGAGTCACTCAGTTTCTTCAAGGTGACTTTGAATACTTCTGGTCTCAACTCCAGCATTATGTGTTGATTTTGTTGGATAACCCTCAGGGGGCAGCCTTGTGTATTTTATCTCTGAATTAAAAAGGAATGCTCCATTGCGGTGCCCAATGACTGTATACATACAGGTTCAACCATAAGCTTGAAAGTATAGTTTCTGGAGTACATATTTCTGGCTTTGAAAATAAGATTAGGAGTTGCTTATTTGCTCTTCACATACATTTCCAGTTTCCACAGTCCCAGTTGGTAATGGACAGTGTCATATTTTATTTTATTTTTTTTATATTGGATGCAGGTTTGATTGAAACCTGGAACATGAAACATACTGAAAGCGGGGTGCCAGGGTGGCTCAGTCGGTTAAGCGTCTACCTTCGGTTCAGGTCATGATCCCAGTGTCCTGGGATCGAGCCCCGCATCGGGCTCCCCGCTCAGCTGGGAGCCTGCTTCTCCCTCTCCCACTCCCCCTGCTTGTGTTCCTGCTCTCGCTGTCTCTTTCTCTGTCAAATAAATAAAATCTTAAAAAAAAAAATACTGAAAGCTATTAAATGTTCTCTTTCTGGCTTCTCAACTACTAGGGTCTCAGGCTTTTCTCTACCCCATCATCACCACTACCACCTTCATGTTTGAACATCTATTTACTAAGAAATGTACTAAAAAATACTAGTTCTATTGTAAAAATATGTCCATACTCCTTCTAATCACCCCGGAAGGTAGCTGTTAATATCCTCATTATGCAGATATGGAAATTGGGATCAGATTGGGTAATTTGCCCCAAACCACTTATCTCCTAGGTAGAGAAGCACAGGTCTGAATGCAGATCTGTCGAGTCCCAAAGCTTAAGCATGAGCCACTACATTGTACTCCCTCTTCCTGTGTTCTGCTTCTTTCTAACCCTATTCTAGCCACTATTTGTGGTTTCCTTCAGTGTCTTCTCCTTTAGGTTTCATCTTTAGAGAAGAGGAATAGGAAGGCAGACTGGCTGGGTGATAAGAGTTAAGCTTGAGGGGCACCTGGGTGGGTCAGTCAGTTAAGCATCTGCCTTCGGCTCAGGTCATGATCCCAGGGTCCTGGGATTGAGCCCTGCATCGGGCTCTCTGCTCAGCGGGGAGCCTGCTTCTCCCTCCCTCTCTCTCTCTGTCAAACAAATAAATAAAATCTTAAAAAAAAAAAAAAAAGTCAAGCTTGAGAGTCAGACATGAGTTTGAATCCTGAATCTACCACATACTCTTGCTATTATTAATCTTGTTGAGCCTTTGTCTCCATATCTATAAAAGAGAGAACTACCTCAGAGGATGTTCTGAGGTTTCAGAGAGACATGTATATCCCTTAGGAAGGGACTGGAATAATAGTAAGTGCTCAACAAATGGGGCTGTTACTCACAAGGCCTAGAGTCCCAGTCCCGAGGAGCCCCAGTTCCTTAGCATGACTCCAGTAGTGCAATTTCTCATCCACTTTCTCCTCTCTGTCAAGTTCTTCCGCTCACCACCTCCTTGCCTCTGGTTCTGATTCTTTTCTATCTGAGGAACTTTTTTTCTTTTTGGGTTTTCATCTCAGGCTGTCCTTCTATGTTTTGTCCCATAACTGGAATGGCTTCTTAATCCATTTTCTGCTTTGGCTTGAGTCACTCATGTACAGTACACATGACTGGTGACTGGCTCAAGGAATTAAAAAAAGGCAAACATAGTTCATACCGTACAGGTCATTGACATTGATTCCTTATCCAGAAGTCTTGGGACATTTGTGTGTTGTGCTTTCTCTAAACTAGGGGTTCTTGGACCAGCACTGTCAGCACTACATGGAAAACTATTAGAAATGCAAACTCTTGGGTTCTACCCCAGGAACTGTGAGGATGGTTTGCTATTTGTGTTTTAACAAGCCCTCCAGGGGATTCTGATACACATTAATGTTTGAGAAACACTGAGGAGTCTCCCGTGAATTGGGACCTTGATTGCGTACCTCTGGGCTGCCTAGCTATTCCCTTCTTAGGGCTAGCCTTAACCTGTGGCCAGGTGGTAGTTATTCGCATTAGTCTGCATATTCTGATTGGAAACCTTGTGCTGAAGGACTTGCTAACTCATATGCCGTCCACCTTTGGTATAGACCAAATGGTTTCTCAGAACTGGATTCTTTAGTGATTTGTTTTATCTGATTTGAATTGAATTTAGGTTAATTTCCTCTTCTAAAAAAAGTAATGTAGCCTTTCTTTTTAGCCTAATCTGTATAGCTTTCTTTTATCATATAGCTCATTATGTATCCATTTGTCTCTTAAGGATCACCTTTATCTAGTATATTAGGGGTGTCTTATTGTTAGGGCTATTATTTAAGACATATTTTGGATGAAATCTTGTTTCAAGACTATTCTTGGATTAGTAAGGATATGGGTTGTATGGACTTAATTTATATGGATGGAATGGGCTGAAAACTGAAATAGGTTTAAGAAGAATGCGTTTCATCAGACTGTGAAACTTAAGGAGAAGGATCATGTCTTACTTGTCTTTGAGTCCCCATCACCTAGTACCATGGCTATCGAATATTTATTGAGTGCCTACTATCTACTATGCCCTAGGATTTGGGGCTACAATGATGAAAAAGGAAATGTGATGTGGTTCCTGCCCTTGTAAAGTTTATAGTCTGCTGGTACTCAATAAATCATGATTTAGTGGGAAACAATATATCATATGTTATTAAATGAAAGAAAGAGTGTATGATATTTCTTGGACCCAGGAGTTAATACTGGGGAGGATCACCTAAGTGAATGAAACTGGGTTAATACAACCCTTAAAAATATTCTGATAACATATATGAAACTAGCCCTAGTTTGAACTTCTCACAGAAGTCGCCCCAGTTGGCAAAGAGATGAAAAGAAGCTGTATTACTTAGCACCTTGGGGTAGCAGAAATAATGACAGTGACAACACAGCTAGTCACAGCCAGCTTGTGTTTAGTGCCTGCCCTGTGCCAGGCAGGGTGCCAGTGCTGTGCCACTCTGGTCCTGGTAGTCCAATGAGCGGTGGACAGAGAGAGAATCCCCTGTCCTCCCAGCCCCGCCACTGGCCTGCAGTGTGACTCTGCTAAATCGCCTTGCTTCCCTGGTTCTCAGTGTTCTTGTTTCTAACGTGAGGGATTAGAGTAAATGTTGTCTATGACTTCTAAGATCCCACTGTGTGTGTGTGTCTTGTTAATAGTTAACAAATATTCAGGCAGAGATTCAGGTTTAAACCTAACTATCTCTTTAGCACAGTATGTGAAGCGCGTAGCAAGGTCTGCCATATCCTAGGGCATGGTGTAGCGTCTAGAGAGGATAGTTCCTGAAAGAGGGCCCTGAGTTAGGAAGGTCTGTGCATGAGTATCTCCACAACTGTCCTGGTCTTTTAGACTGAATTTATCCTGCCAACAAAATTTTGCTTATAAATAACTAAGTAATGCATATTGCATTAAAAAAGTATGTCCATGATATCACATTATTTTGCTTATTAACAACTACAGAACTTATGCTAAATTTATGAGACGTGCAACAGAATGTTACAGCGTTCTTGAGCCACCACTGTTTTACAAATTTGGCATCTGCAGGCCTCAAAAAGCTGAAATGTTTTAAATTTATTTACACCCTGCAGTTTCCTTAGGGAACTGTTTTCCATAAGCTAATGAGGCGCTGGTGCAAGGCCTCTCTGTTATTCCTGGCAGGAACACTGAGACACATCGGCCTGCTGCCCTGCTTTTTTTCCTCAGTAGTCCAGTGCAAATAATAAATATGGGAAAATACATCATCCCTTTGAATGTGGGAGCCAAGCTGCAGGGCTGCCAAGGTTAAAACAAAGCAATTGCAAGCTTGGAGTCTGTTCATGTCCTGTACCACATGTGCCCGCATTTTAGGGACACTCTGAACGTGGCTGTTATCATGTCGGATTACTTATTCTGAGCACATAGTCCATTGAAATCTACTCTATAAAATAAACCTTTCTGAAAACATTTTCTTTCCTGAGGTCGGGGAACTTACCTTCTCGATTAAGGGTCAAATAGAATTTATCAAGCCCCCTCCAAGGTGCCCGGCTCTGTGTTTTGATAGCAGCAGTAGAGAGAGAAGCAGCAGGATATCACAGGACTTCTTGCTTTCACAAGCACGGAGGGGCAGCTGGAGGGGGTGTTGCAGATTCTGAAGGTTGCTCTTATCAAGGTCAGTAACCCTCCTATGTTCACCCAACTTAGGAGTTCAACATGATGGAGGCCTGGGTGCACCCTTGACATGTAGTAGGTGCCCAATGACTGAATGAATGCATTGAAGTTGCTGCTTTGCTTCTAGTCTCCCACAAGAGCAATCTAACTGGTATTTTATCATGGGAGTAAACTGGTATTAATGTTAGCAAAGCCCAAAGATTAAACAAATGGGTTAAATGACCTTGTGGCCTTCCTAGCCTCCAGATTCAACCCCTAATACATGCAGACATTCCCACCTCCAGCTGTCTTCTGATATCACTCTTGTCCAGCTTAACTCCATATGGTCAATTAAATCTTATTGATTTAATTGGACACATTTCCACCCCCCCTTCTTTTCTGCTTTGTTTTCTCTACTTGTCACTCAGAGCTGGTTGAGGTCAATATGCATGTGTATCCTGAGTTTGGTGAGGTAGGAAAGAGAAAACAAGATTCACTTGGTGATTCATAAGAAATGAAGTTCTTTTCAACAATTAGACATGTTTCTGTCTTTGCTGTAGTTCTTAGGTAGCAGAGAATGATCCTGATAATTTTGAAAGTCCTTTTCCAGTTCTGGGACTTAACTAGAACAACATTATCCTTCATGCTTGGGAGACCCTGGCACACCAATCACAGCTGATCCTCAACAAGGATGTGGAGTGGGTGAAGCTTGTTTTGTGCCCATTCACCCTCCCAACCTTAATTTCTTGATTGCTTTCCCCAGCTGTCTGATATATCCTTGGATTTTACCCTTAGCTGACTATCCCTCACGTATTATTGAAGAACCAGAATCTTAGCTAATAAGGGCTTAAGAATTCTAAAGGAGAAAAAGGTAGAGGACCAGAAATGGGTGGATATGGGAGCTAAAGCCCAGCTTCATGGTCATTGCCAATTAGTCGGTGTGCCTGTGGCCTTTAGATATATTTCTTGCACACATGGGCCTCATCTGTCGAATAAGACCTACCCTCATGTCTGCTTCTCCATTGCTTCTCTGAGACCACAGACCTGAATCCTGGGAGTTGTTTCATTCTGCTATGAT
Source organism: Phoca vitulina (assembly GCF_004348235.1). Taxonomy (NCBI): domain Eukaryota; kingdom Metazoa; phylum Chordata; class Mammalia; order Carnivora; family Phocidae; genus Phoca; species Phoca vitulina. The sequence goes on from NW_022589728.1 coordinate 41,765,012, forward strand.
TGGGAGCAGTCATCTCTGCTTCATTTCTCCACCTAGGGATATGGGCCTGGAGGAGGAAATCAGAAACTAGGGGTGCTGTAAGATTTTTTTCTGTGGGTGCTAGGTGTTTCACATATACTACTTCTATAATTGCATATTAAGACAACCTTATGAAATATATATTTTATCATTTTACAGATAAGGAAACTCAAATTGAGAATTTAATTGTTGCAAATCACATAGCAATTAGTGGCTAAGCCAGTATGCATCCCCAGGCCAGTGGTTTTTTTTTTCTTTTTTTCCCCCATCTTTACTATGGTACCTCATTCAATCTATCAGCTCTGAGTTGTCTGGGCAATTGATTTAGATCTTCACTGACCTTTGCAGGGTAGACCATCTGGCTGTGTCCCTAGAGCCTCTTTTCCAACTGTAGGAAAATTAGGAGCCTGGCTGTGGGTAAGGGCTAGGTGCTCTTCATATGGACATAACTCCTGGCCTTGCCCTCTCACAACTTCAGGCCTTTGTACGTACTCTTCCCTTTTCCTAAAATCCCTTCCCTGCTCTCAATATCATGGGGAGAATATTAGTCCTCTGTAAATCTCCCATAGGACCGCATGTGTGGCTCTAGTAAGGAGAGCATCATTCATGCTGTGCTGTCCTTATTTGACTACATGTTTGTCTCTTTACAACATAAAGTCATGAGTTTGGTGGAGACCTTCTTAAGCCTCTATACCTGGCATGACAGACATTTAATAAAGATTTAATAAATGATACAGAGAGAAAACATTCTCATCACTGCTCTGTTTCAGCAGGATGAGAGCACAACTAACTCTTGCCTGAGCATGGGAGAAAATTCAGTCCTGTAGGGGTTACTGTTTATGTTAAGGCAAAGGCCAGTGGTGGACTGGAAGTTTCAGGGTACAGTGCTGATCACGGTTCTCCTGGAGCTTTGGCACAGAGGAGGGCTGTTGACAGATTGTCCTCACTCAATTATGTATCTCCGCAATTAGCAATTCTTTAGGTTGATAAAGTGTTAGGATGGAGGCACGTCCCAGAGGAGTTAAATCTACTGATGTTTCAGTGTTCTTTTACTCATATTAGTTTTTTTTAAATTTTATTTTATTATGTTATGTTAGTCACCATGCAATACATCATTAGTTTTTGATGTAGTGATCCACGATTCATTGTTTTCGTATAACACCCAGTGCTCCATGGAGTACGGATCCTATTGTTATGTTAACCAATTTTTAAATGTTAGATTCAAACTGCTTTCAGCCTACTTGAGATGATCTCTTTGAGGGAAACAGAACAGGGAATGTGATGGGGGACTGGCTTAGAGGGCATAGAAATCCCATGGGGAAGGTACCACTTTAGGAACACCTTTTCTTCCCATGAGGAATACCCTGATAAAGAGGTATGGGCAGACCAAAGTAGCATGAGGTCGTGGGGAGCTATGAGGGAAGAGAGTATAGAAGGGAGGGAGGAAGAAGCAGCCAAAGAACAGTGCCATTGCTCTGATGGTGAAGACAAACTAGCAAGGGAGCATTCCCTCTCATGGCTGATGCCTGGGTCAGAGTGAGGCTTGTCAGAGAGATGACAGTATTTGTCTGTGACTGTGAGTAATTGTTGTTGAAGGGGAGGTCCTCTGCTGCACATAAATGGTGCCAGCACCTAGGAGGTCTCAGTGAACATAAAATTAACCTAGGTTCAAAGACCCTTCAAACACATGGAACATAATTCACCAGAAATCCCAATTAACTGATATGTTTGGGACAGTCTGCAATTAAGAGAAAGCAGCAGAGAGAGCAAGCTGGCATTTAGGACTTACAGGGGCTGTTATAGGGACTAAATTTTAGATCTAGCCAATTCCTACAATGCCTGCATCTTCCTAATGAGAAATGACTTTCAGAATGAGAACTCTGGAGTCTTGTAGGCTTCTCATTCACCAAAGTTAGATCTTCTGGTGAAGGTGCAGGTGGCGAGACTGTTCTTTGAACCAATGCATCAGAGTTTGCACACTCAGATGGGTTTGCCCACTAAGTTAAAGTAGTCGATGTAGGAATTTACACTACATTTTTATTTATGTAATCCATCCCCATGATCAGGGCTTGTGGTACTTTCTTCTGAATATCTCGAATGGATTCAAATTCTCTTCTAATGCCAGTGGATGGGTTTGGTGAAAGCCTCCCAATGTCTCTGGGTACCAAGTTTGGGGAAGAAGACAAGAGGACAACTGACCAAGCTGTATAAAATGATACAATTTTGATACAAAAGAATGTATGGCTTTGAAAGACGAAGTCATGGAGATGTTTACGGGTGGATCAATCACTGGTGCTATGAATGCAGCTTGCCACAGAACCCAGAGCTCCCCTGTGGTTCAGGAAGGGCACTTTCCAAAGAGAGCCTCTCCAAATCAAGGTCTAGTTCTGATCCAGCACCACTGTTGTGTTGCCTTAGATAGCAGCCCAAACAGCGGTTGGCACCAGGACCTTTTCTGTGCATCTTTCAGAAGACCAATAACACACAGGAAGGAGGTCTTAGACGGACACCGATGCCCATTCATGGCTCCTACAGGACCTGCGGGAAGGTGTTTCCCTTGCAGAGTAGTGAAAGAGGAATGAAACATGGGCTTTTGGGGTTTGCAGAACTGCATTTGAATTCTGAGACTAGAGCCTCAGTTTCCTCATTTGTCACATGGAGATGGTAACCTTAGAAGCTTAAAGAGGCTAAAAGAGAAGACAGAAAATTCCCAGCACATAGTAGCCTCTTCCTTTGACTAACTCCCATTTATCCATAATAGTTTTGCTCAGACATGCATTCCTTCAGGAAACCGTCTTTGATCTCTAAGTCTGTGTAAGGCATCCTATCCACAGACACTATTCTTCTCCACCATACTTCTTAATACATTTCAAAGCATTGTTTTCTAAGCTCCACACTTGAGTAAACAGTCTTATTGCCCAAAACCTATCACAGTGCCTGATACATAGTTGGTTTTCCATATTCAATATCCATTGAATCAGTGAAGTAAATGAATAAACAGTATATAGTACTTGTTTCAGTCCTTTGAGGGAAGAGGCTCATTGGTGTGGCAGAACAAGTCTGGACATAAGATTTTTATGGGTTCAGTTTGGTAGTGCAAACAGTGGGGTTCTGGGAGTGGTCGCCCAGATGAGGCAGCTCAGGTGTGTTCACTTCACCCAACTGCTTCCTTCTTTTAATTCTGGTCATAGCTAATTTTGAAGGTGGTCACCCACAACAGACAAGTCAAGAGGGGAAATTACATTTTTTTGGATAAATTAGAAGTATTAAAATACTCATGCATGTGGTGAGTGGTTAGTTGATAGAAATCTAGGTATTTTCTCTTGAGTCTTTTTAAAAGGTTAATAGGTGGGGCTCTTTATTTCAGGCTTTGGAAGGGGGTAGAGTTGGAAGGGGGTAGAGTTGGGGGTTGGAAGGGGGTAGAGTTGTTGGACTAAGATGGGGTATGAAGAATCTAGGCATGTATCAGGAATTCCAGACATTTAAATTTGCACTTATCAAATAGCAGTGTGTGTGAGGAATGCACCTACAGTCCAATGACCAGAGTTTGTGACATCTCATCCTTGTGCTAGCTGACTACCTAATTTTTCTATCTGCCCAATCTGTCTCCGTTTTCATATCTGTAAAGTGGGCACAGTAGTACTGACTTTGCCACAAAGCTGAAATTAGTGCTGTATCAAGGTAAGAAGTCATGTAAAATAGTGATCTCTGGAAGTTGCACAGGTTGAGCCCAGTGGGCACTGATGGGAACAATTTCTATTGTGGCAGGTACCAAGAAACTTGGCACCCCTCTGCTGTTTTTTTCTGTGATGAAATCAGCCATCAAGTTCTGGTTGGCTTATATGTAAATAGAAAAATAATACGACCAAAGTAAACAAAAGTGGGAAATTGCATTTGTATAATTTAAAAATGGTTTATTTTTAAAAATTTCAAGTCATTTGTTTTCATTCAAGCCATTTCCTCTTGGTTTGAATGGATTATTGCTTTGTCGTTAATTGCACTCTGCTTAGAGTTTTTCTCCTTCTATTTCAAGACCAAGTACTATTCTTTTGTTGATATAACCACTGACCTTATTAAAAGTTTGTCCGGATAAATCATGGTTTTTAAGATAAGAGGTACACTAACACAAACATGGAAAGCTGGTCACCACATGGAGGCTTGGAAAAGTCAGTGTTCTACAACTGGTTAATGGGGGCACATTTTAGCCTATAGTCTGGTTTGCCTTTTTCAATCCATTTGCAGCCTCATTGGGAAATGGGGAGGAGCTGTGAGTTTACTTGTAGATTTGCACGGAGTATAACATTTTTAAGAAATTTCCAAAGCATTTTGATCAGACAAGCTTTTGTTGGCTGAGAAATTATATGAATGCACCCAAAATACTTTTGCAGAGTGTGGTGTTGAGTGCCATTTTATTCCCATGACCTAGAAGTTCAGTACAAAAGGCCAGGATTGAGAAATGCAGTCTGACATTTTATATACTTACATATATCTCACTTAGGGCCAAGCCATTCCTGAAAGTTAGTTTAAATTTTCCAAGTATCTTTAGGGAGAGGCAAAAGCCTCAAAATCTAAGAGGCACAGAGGCATCTCATTTGTGGGTCTATTCAGACTTTCCATTCCTTTATTATGTGTGCATGGTGGAAAGCTCTTTAATGTTAAAAGTAAATAATGGCCTTTAAGGTAGAAGCACTTAGATTATGACTTTAAATATTATTATAGATTTGTAACTGCAGCCAGATTATTTGATAATGCCTGTCTCTGTCTATTATCAGAGAACACTTGGAATGCTTTCGGCCTATTTTATGAAGGTTTGTTTCATAAGAGGAAGTAGATGTTTTAAAATATGATAACAAGGTTATGAAACTTCAGTTTCAGATGTAAAGAATGGTTGTTTGTTGATGAGAACAGAGCATGCCCAAAGCAAGAAAGGCTTTTTATTACTACCATCCAGGTCGACCTGCTTTAAGCAGCAACAGATGAGTCTTTTTGATACTAGATAGGGTGGAGTGAGTTATAATTATTTTACTTATCTGCCCTTATCTTAATTCATCTGCATATTTACTTATTGCAAATGTAATTATCTTATTTATCTGCATTTTCTCAGGGTGCAAGGGGAGGAATTTGAGCACCCTTCCTGCAGTCCTTCCTATAGAGTCCCTACATTCTTCTCTATTTGCACATGACTGTCATAGGCATCTAATACAGAGCCCCCCTCTGCTAACTAGCAGAATTAAACTGACCAGTTTACAACTACTCCATAACTTGAGTTACCACATCCTGCAGATTTTTACTTTGCAGCATCTCTCGACTCTACCCCCTTGCTTATTTCCATTTCCAGGACTACTCTGGGCTCTGTCTGGGCTCTGATCTAACATGATTGGACTAACTGCTCATCTGTGTAATATAGGTCATTCTCCACTGTGCTGTCAGATTAATTTCCTAATGTGGCACTTTGTTCCTACCACTTCCTTGCTCAAAGCACCACCATATTCCCATTACCTGCTGAGAAAGTGCCAACTTCTCAACCTGGCATTTAAGCTGTTTCTAATATGGCTCCATCCATTGGGAAAAAAAAAACAAAAACAAAAATTCAGAACCTTTCTCAGCACACTCATGGGTTTTTGAGGACATAGTGACAAGGCCAGGAAGAGCCTCTGCCTTTATGGATCTTCTAATGAGGGAGACAGATGTTAAATAGCTTATGGCAAAATCAGTTAGTTATTGACCATTGTGCAATGTGCTACAAAGGAGAAGCACCCTGTGTTTCAAGAATGTCAGGAAAGGCTCGCCGAACTCTGAAAGACATCCTGAAGTGTGAGCAAACGCTGGTTCAATGGAGTGAGGTTGGGGAAGTGGGAGTGGGGAAGAGAAGGGGGGTCATGCAGAGGGAACAGACCATGGGGAGAAAGGAGGTGCACATGTGAGGAACAGAAAGCAGACTTTGCAGAGTAAGGCAGGAGAGAGAGTGGAAAGCCGTCTCCATCTGCACGGCTTGGTGGGCCTGGGAAAAATTTCGGACTTTTTTCTATGGGCATTGGGAAACTTTGAGTAGGATATGACATAACCAGATCTGGGTTTTAAAAAGTCACCCTGTCTGCTGTGGGAGAAAGTTCTGGAGGCAGCCGTGGGTGCCTACAGAAAGAAGCTCTTGCAAAATCCCAGGCAAGATAGAGAAGTCAGATTTAATCAATATGTTTAAGATGGATTGGAAAGGATTTGGAAGCTGTTGGGACAGGCAGGTAAGGGAGCAGCAGAATGGCTGTTGGGGTGCTGACGACCATTCTCCAAGACAGGGAATACTGGAGGAAGACCAAATTTGGGAAGAAATATTATGACTTTAGTTTTCACTTTCTTTCTTTCTTTCTTTTTTTTTTTTAGAGTGGGGTAGGGGGAGAGGCAGAAGGAAAGAGTCTTTTTTTAAATTTCAATTTTAGGTAGTTAACATACAGTGCAATACTGGTTTCTGGAGTAGAATTCAGTGATTCATCACTTATGTACAGCACCCAGTGCTCATCATAACAAGTGCCCTCCTTTTTTTTTTTTTTTTTTAACATTTTATTTATTTTGAGAGGGTGCATGTATGACGAGGGGAAGGGGAAGAGGAGAAGCAGACTCCCCACTGAGCAGGGAGCCTGATGTGGGGCTTGATCCCGGGACTCCGGGATCATTTCCTGAGCTAAAGGCAGACACTTGGCCAATTGAGCCACCCAGGTACCCCAACAAGTGCCCTCCTTAATACCCATCACCCATCTAGCCCATCCCCTCAGTTTGTTCTCTATCATTAAGAGTCTCTTATGGCTTGTTTCCCTCTCTCCTTTTTTTCTTTTCCCCCTTCCCATATGTTTATCTGTTTTGTTTCTTAAATTCCACATATGAGTGAGATCATACGGTATTTGTCTTTCTCTGAATGACTTTTTTCACTTAGCATAATATACACTAACTCCATCCATGTCATTGCAAATGGCAAGATTTCATTCTTTTGGTGGCTGAGTAATATTCCATTTTATATATATATATATACCACATCTTTAGTCGATAGACATTTGGGCTGTCTCCATAGTTTGGCTATTGTTAATGCTGCTATAAAAATTGGGGTACATGTATCCCTTTGAATCTATATTTTTGTATCCTTTGGGTAAATACCTACTAGTGTAATTGCTGGATGTAGGGTAGTTCTATTTTTAATATTTTGAGGAACGTCCTTACTGTTCTCCAGGGTGGCTACACCAGTTTGCATTCCCACCAGCAGTGCAAGAGGGTTCCCCTTTCTCTGCATCCTCACCAACATTTGTTGTTTTCTGACTTGTTAATTTCAGCTATCCTGACAGGTGTGAGATGGTATCTCATTGTGGTTTTGATTTGTGTTTCCCTGATGAGGAGGGATGTTGAGCATCTTTTCAGGTGTCTCTTAGCCCCCTGGATATCTTTTTTGGAAAAGTGTCTTCTGCCCATTTCTTAAGTGGATTATTTGTTTTTTGGGTGAGTTTAGGTTCTTTGTAGATTTTGGATACTAACCCTTTATCAGATATGTCATTTGCTACTATCTTCTCCCATTCCATAGGCTGCCTTTTAGTTTTGTTGATTGTTTTCTTTGCTGTGCAGAAGCTTTTTATCTTGATGAAATCCCAGTAGTTCATTTTTGCTTTTGTTTCCCTTGTCTGTGGTGACATGTCGAGTAAGAAGTTGCTATGGCTGAGGTCAAAGAGGTTGCTGCCTGTGTTCTCCTCTAGGATTTTGATGGATTTTTGTCTCACATTAAAGTCTTTCATCAATTTTGAATTTATTTTTGTGTGTAGTGTAAGAAAGTGGTCCAGTTTCATTCTTTTGCATGTTGCTGTCCAGTTTTCCCAACACCATTTGTTGAAGAGACTGTCTTTTTTCCATTGGATATTCTTTCCTGCTTTGTCAAAGATTAGTTGACCGTATAGTTGTGGGTCCAATTCTGGGTTCTCTCTTCTGTTCCATTGATCTATGTGTCTGTGTTTGTGCCAGTACCATACTGTCTCGATGACTACAGCTTTGTACTACAGCTTGAAATCTGGAATTGTGATGCCTCCAGTTTTGTTTTTCTTTTTCAGAATTGCTTTGGCTATTCAGGGTCTTTTGTGCTTCCACACAAATTTTAGGATTGTTTGTTCTAGCTCTGTGAAAAATGTTGGTATTTTGATGGGGATTGCATTAAGTGTGTAGATTGCTTTGGGTAATATAGACATTTTAACAACGTTTGTTCTTCCAATCCATGAGCATGGAATGCTTTTCCATTTGTTTGTGTCCTCTTCAATTTCTTTCATAAGTGTTCTACAGTTTTCAGAGTATAGATTTTTTACTTCTTTATTTAAATTTATTCCTAGGTATCTTATTGTTTTTGGTGCAGTTGCAAGTGGAATTGATTCCTTGATTTCTTTTTCTCCTGCTTTGTTATTGGTGTATAGAAATGCAACAGATTTCTGCACATTGATTTTTATATCCCATGACTGTTTTGGTGGAGTCTTTTGGGTTTTCTACATAGAGTATCATGTTGTCTTTGAATAATGGAAGTTTGATTTTTTTTTTTCCTTGCCAATTTGGATGACTTTTATTTCTTTCTGTTGTCTGATTGCTGAGGCTAAGACTTCCAGTACTATGTTAATAGTAATGGTAAGAGTGGACATCCTTGTCTTGTTCTTGACCACAGGGGAAAGGCTCAATTTCTTCCCCACTGAGGATGATATTAGCTGTGGGTCTTTCATATATAGCCTGTATATTGCTGAGGTATGTTCTTCTATCCCTACTTTGTTGAAGGTTTTTTATCAGGAAAGGATGCTGTATTTTGTCAAATGCTTTTTCTGCATTTGTTGACAGGATCATATGGTTCTTATCCATTCTTTTATTAATGTGGTACACCATGTTGATTGATTTGGGAATATTGAGCCATCTCTGCAGCCCAGGAATAAATGTCAATTGATCGTTGTGAATAATTCTTTTAATGTACTGTTGAATTCAGTCTGCTAGTATTTTTTTTTTTAATTTTTTAATTGTTATGTTAATCCCCATACATTACATCATTAGTTTTAGATATAGTGTTCCATGATTCATTGTTTGTGCATAACACCCAGTGCTCCATGCAGAACGTGCCCTCCTCAATACCCATCACCAGGCTAACCCATCCTCCCACCCCCCGCCCCTCTAGAACCCTCAGTTTGTTTTTCAGAGTCCATCGTCTCTCATGGTTCTTCTCCCCCTCCAATTTCCCCCCCTTCATTCTTCCCCTCCTGCTACATTCTTCTTCTTCTTTTTTTCTTTCTTAACATATATTGCATTATTTGAATCTCAGATCTGTACCTCTGAAACAAATAATGCTAGTATTTTTTATTGAGAATTTTTGCATCCATGTTCATTAGGGCTACTGGCCTGTAATTCTCCTTTATAGTGGGATTTTTGTCTGGTTTTGGAGTCAAGGTAATGCTGGCTTTATAAAATGAGTTTGGAAGTTTTCCTTCCATTTCTATTTTTTGGAACAGTTTGAGAAGAATAGGTATTAACTCTTCTTTCAGTGTCTGGTAGAATTCCTCTGGGAAGCCATCTGGCCCAGGACTTTTGTTTGTTGGGAGATTTTTGATTACTGATTCAATATCTTTGCTGGTTGTGGGTCTGTTCAAATTTTCTATTTCTTCCTGTTTCAGTTTTGGTAGTTTATAAGTTTCTAGGAATCTGTCCATTTCTTCCAGATTGCCCAGTTTGTTGGCATATAATTTTTCATAGTATTCTCTTGTTTGTATTTCTGTGGTGTTGGTTGTGCTCTCTCCTCTACCATTAATGATTTTATCTATTTGGGTCCTTTCTCTTTTCTTTTTGATAAGGCTCGCTTGGGGTTTATCAGTTTTATTAATTCTTTTGAAGAACCAGCTCTTAGTTTCATTAATCCATTTTCTCCTGTTTTTTTGTTTGTTCCTATATCATTTATTTCTGCTCTAATCTTTATTTCCTTTCTTCTGCTGGCTCTAGGCTTTATTTGCTGTTCCTTTTCTAGATCCTTTAGGTGTAAAGTTAGGTTATGTTTTTGAGCCTGTATTGCTATGTACTTCCCTTTTAGGACTGCTTTTGCCTCATCCCAAAAGTTTTGGGCTGTTGTGCTTTCATTTTCATTTGCTTCCATGTACTTTTAAAATTTTTCTTTAATTTCCTGATCCTGATTTAACCTCCATGTATTTGAGGTCTTTCCAATTTTTTTTCTTGTGATTGACTTCCAGTTTCATAGCGTTGTGGTCTGAAAATATGCATGGTATATGCATATTTTGCACATATGCATATATGCACACACCACTGCTGTGTGGTCTTGGGAAAGTTTCTTACCTTTCTGTGCTCACTAATTTCTTCATCTGTAAAATGGGGATTATAACAATAGTACCTATGTTATAAGGTTCCTTTGAGGCCCAAATGAGCTTAGCATATATAAAGAACTTAGATTGGTGCCTGGCACAGAATGAATACTATATTGATGTTGGTCACTATTATTATTTATAGACAAGCCCAAAGCTCAAAGTAATCTGGGCTGCTCCTGTAAATTTGGGGCTTGTTCACGAATGGTAAGTGTGAAGCTTCATGTGGGTTGAGGCTCTTTTGGGAGTGTGTACAGAATGAAGAAGGAAGATCGCCTCACTCCAGGTCTTAAGGAATCCAAGAGTAGACTGAAGATGATGAGCGAGTCATAGAGCCTGGGACTGAGTAGAAGAGAGTTAGAGACAGAGGAGAAGTTAGGAAGCAAAGGGAAGACTGTGCTTTGAGGAGGAGGGAGGCTTCAGCATCATTGTAGGCTGCTAAGAGTGCCTGAATGCTAGGACTGAAAAACGCCCAACTGATAGCAAGCCACCATTGAAAACTTTTGCAAATTTTAGGTGGTGCAGTGGAGATTGAAGCCAGGTTAGGAGTGGGGAAAGAGGGAGACTTTAGGTGGGAACAAATTATTTGAGAAGTTTGGCTTTTCAGAGAAGAAAACTTCAGCCAGGAATACAGGTTAGGTCCTGGCCAAGTGTGGGCCAGTCAATGGGGACTAGCCCTGAAGTATCTAAATCCCCTTTTGCAGGCAGTGGAGGGAGCTATACCTCCCTTGGTCATCGCCTTCAGTTGGCTGAGGAATTAGCCTTGGCAGTCTCCTGCATTGGCTGAGTTCAGCAGTTGTGGAAGTGACCTGTGTTGGCCAGGTTTCTGTAGGATTCAGTGGTCTTGCCATCACCAGTGGGCAGCAAGAATATCTTACCACCCAGGGAAGATGATAGGTGAGGGATTGGGGAACATGTCAGCCAGGCTCTTTCTGGAAAGTGAACTAGAGCTGTAACTCAGAAGGAAACTGACTTCCCTATCAGTCTGGGCTCAGATGCTTATGTGTGGAAAGAGCATTTTTTTTTTCTTTTTTTGTCTGATACAGGTCTGGATGAGACCCAAGGTCAAAGTACCACTTTAACAAATGTATGTTCCATCACCTCAAATGAGGAAACCTGGCAGAACAATCAGGTCTGGGTTGAAAATAGATGTTTTGTGGGAACATCTGCTTTTGGGAAGACTTTCCTCTAATGTCCCTCTTTAACTACAAAGTGTGAGCCTTTCATTGTAGCATGCTGTGATTTGCTGACAACTGTTGGAATGTGGAGGTGAACTACCTTAGGTCATCTGGTTATGATGCCAGGCCACTGGAGGGCTCCAGGCAGGCTGGATTCAGAACTGTGAAGTCATTGGATTTTGTAAGGGAGGGATTCACTGAGATTGATGGTACTCACTTCCCATAGTTTTTGCCCCCTGCCCCTGAACACTACACCTTTTATATGAGAAAGAAGCAAATAATAGGCAATTAAACCTAGTCAATTTGTATTATTCATGGTAGTTTTGTTCTAAAAGTTTCTGTCTAAACACTGAATTAGCGAATATTGAACCACTGTTCCTAGAAGAAATACAGGCTCAGGCTGTATTTCACATTTTCTTCAGTGGTTATTATATAGCCTTGTTTTATGTGCATTTCTGTTTAAAGCTACCTTATTGTCGATTCATTAACATTGAACTCTTGACTAACACTGCTAGAACTCATGCGGGAGTGAAGTTTAGCTAAGACATGTATTTTCTCTGTAGGGTATATCATATCATAGCTTTCTTGTGCTTAGGAGCGGTAGATAGCACTTCAGTACTATGGGGCGATTTTTAACAGTGAAATCGTCAAAAAGTACAAAACAAAAATTGTGGCAGTAAATATACCATGAAAAAGAATGCTTGTATATAGTCTGAAAGCTGAAACCAGAAGACAGGGTGTCCCTACTGTTTGTCTTCAGCTGGGAACATGTGTGTCAGGCAGCTCAAAATTTGCCCCTACTCTGTGCATGTTCACAAATGAGTGGGAAAGCAGGGTGAATGTTGATATTGGGGTTACAAATAAGTTTTAGTGAGTAGATGAATTAAAAAATATGGAATCCGTGAATAATGAGGTTCAATTTTCATGGATGTCTATAATTTGGGTAGTTTGGTACAAGTTGATTATTTTAACCCTTTAACATACCTTCTTACACTGAGATTCTGTCATTGTCCTGGGGGTTAAAACCAAATCAGTCCAAATGTCTATACCTTTTATATCTAAAATGCAAAATAAGAGATATTCAGAAACCTGGAAAGACACAAAAGGTCCATCCTCATACTTGTTTTTCTCATAGCTGCAAGATGGTGGTGGCAGTTCTGAGCATTCTATTCAGACCCACAAAAGAGAAACTATTTCTTCCTGTGTGTCTTATGTTTGTGAAAAATCCTTCTCTGAAGCATTCTGAGATATTTCCTCTCATATCTCATTGGCTAGGAGTATCCACAGGTCTAGCCATTTGCTGGAAAGAGTAATGAGATCAAGATAATTGACTTAAACCAATCCAAATTGACCCCCTGGTGCTGGGGATGCACGTCTTCTGAAGCAACATGGCTTTTTTTTTTTTTGTAAGATTTTATTTATTTGAGAGAGAGAGAGAGAGTGAGCACAAGCAGGGGGAGGGGCAGAGGGAGAAGTAGGCTCCCCGCTGAGCAGGGAGCCCGATGCGGGACTCGATCCCAGGACTCCCAGACCATGACCCGAGCCGAAGGCAGACACTTAACTGACTGAGCCACTCAGGCATCTGCACACGGCTTTGCAGAGAAGATGATTTTGAACAAAACTGGGCTCCATCAGAAGAGGAAAGGGAAATGAATTTAGGATAATCAAACAATAGTGTCTACCATACCTACTAATCAAAGAGTGTGCACTAATATATGGGAAGAATTTTAATCTCAAATTAAGTTTGTGTTTTATGTGAGAGTTTCTACCACCCTTAGTAGGCTGCCAGGACAATTACACGGTATCCTTCTGGATACTTCTCTTCAGAGGGAATCTTCAGAGGTTCATTCTTTCTTCAGGCACGTAAAAAAGAAGCTCTCATTAAAACCATTGGGGGAGGTGCCTGGGTGGCTCAGTCGTTAAAGTGTCTACCTTTGGCTCTCCCTCTGCCCCTGCATGTGTCCCCTCTCTTGCTGTGTCTCTCTCTGTCGAATAAATAAATAAAATCTTAAAAAAAAAAAAACAAAACATTGGGGGGGGAAACTGTGAGCAAGAATTTGTGGGACTTAATCTTGCTATGGTAGGATAAAGGGGAGTCCAGATTCTTTGCTACTACTCCCTTTGAAAGATGGAATCTAATTGCCCACCCCTGGAGTTGGGCTGGTCTTTATGGGTTGCCTAATCAAAAGAATGTAGACCCAGACCTCTTTGAATATTCAGTCTTGAGATATAGCTACTGTGTTATGAAGAAGTCCAAATATTCCATGGAGAGGCCCCTGTGAAGAAGAACCAAAGCCCCTGATGACAGCCTGGGTTGAGCTCCAAGCTGATAGCTGGCATCAACTTCCCAGACATGTGAGTACATCATCTTGGAAGTAGATCTTCCAGCTCCAGATGAGCCTCCCCAGCTGAAGCTGCATGGAGCAGAGATGAACCATCTCTAGTGAGCTCTACCCTAATTGCAGATTCATAAACAAGATAATTGACTATTTTTGTTTTAAGCCACTGTAGTTTTGGGTGGTTTGTTATTAAGCAATATATAACCAAAACACTTAAGAGAAAGCAAGACAGACTCAAGATTGGAATAATTCTAGCTAGATGCTTAAACAAATAGGCTTTTAATTAGACTCTAATTAATCACCCTAGCTCTACCATGGTGCTCAAAAATGCTTATTGAATGAATGGTCATTTCACCCTTGCTGCCTTCAGAATAGGGAATAAAGAGAAACTTTTAGGCAGTTCTTTTCCAGGAATATGATTTCAAACCTTGGTCCTTTCTGTTTCTTTGGAACATCCAGAAAAATCCTAGAATCAAAGAGCTGAAAGGAGCATGTGTGATTTGTCAACCTGCCCTGGGGTTACATGGCACTTCATTCATACGCTTTCCAAGTTGGTTTTATTGCCTCTTTAACTTTTCTCTTTAAAATCTCAAGAGAAGAAACCATCAACCTCAGTTTGTGACAAGTGAGTCATTAATATTAGCCAAGAAAATGGAGAAAAAACATTTTCCCCTCAATTTATAATAAAAAAGGATTTTTTTTCTTAAATGTACTTATTTCCACATTTTAGGTAATGAAGTCCACTGCATTTGGGAATGATTTCCCAACAGATGAGAGAATTCCCATTTTTTTTCCCCACAACGGTCCATAGAGCAGAGCCCCCACAACTTTGTAGAGCATGGGGGAAGGGGGTCTACCTCAGTGGCCAGTGAATGCCAGATCTCTCTAGTGGGGACATTGAGTTGAGTGACTGGGCTCATCAGGCACCACAGAAACAAATTCTAGGGTTAAGTTTGCCTCCTGCCTAGGCATTGCCTTTAAGTGATTAGGCTTATAGTACTCATTGTGGAGATGCCTGGACTCTTCACATGAATTTTATATATAAAGGAAGGTTATGACCAATGAAGTCTTTGCTTGAGAAGCAGGTTCAGTCTTTTAAATTATGTCTTCAGTTTTAATATCTGCCTCAAGGAGGCAGATCAATACTATTGTGAATAGCTAAGAGAGTTGAGAAAGAGCTGGTAATTCACATAAATTGGCTCCATGAATCTTTCTAGTTGTGCAACCCATGTTCTCTACTTAATATGAAAAAAGAAGTTGGGGTATGTATTTTTGCTAAATCCTAAGATCAACAACTTTGTAGGACAGAGTAAACTGGAGAACTGCCTCTAAGGCCAGTGTTGAAATCCCATTTCTGTAATGTAGTGTTTTCAAAGGGCAGCCTTCAAACCATTTTTACCAGAATTACCTAGTGTGTATGTGTGTGTACTTGTTAAATATTCAAATACCTGGGCCTCACTGTAAACATAGTGAATCCAAAGGGGGTTGGGGCAGGAATCTGCTTTTCTAATAAGCCTTTCCTGTTATTTAAAAGGTCCTGACACCTGCTGTCCCTGCAGGAAGACTAGTGGTTTGTGAACAGCCATCTCAGAGGTAAAAAGAGCCTTTAGAAGACACTGAGAGATGAGTATTTCACCTTCCACTCTCCCCAAATGACTTGTCAGGAAGTAGAACTTACAGAGAGGTCTTTGGGACTCCATAAGTGGTTCTGAACAGCAATCTTTAAACTCGATTGATCAACGATTTTCTACTTTAAATTTCTACCATTGATGTTCTTATGCAGAAGGACTGTTCAGTAGAATTTTGGAGCATTTTAAAAAATACTGCATTATCACAGACCTTGCTTAACCCAAAGGTGAGAGATCAAAGGGGATGGATATTTGCCTGTTTAAGAGAATACTTCGACACTTTAGAAGTTAGGGTTAGAATATTTTGTTCCTTATGGATGTAATGAAAACTTGTACCCATAAAATCGTTGTCTTAAATTGTTATAATGGTTCCAATAAGTCACACCTTTCTGAACTGAACCTGGGCTGGCCTACTGACTTCCTTGGGCTAAAACCACTTGGTGGAAGTAACATTGTATGAGTTCTGGGACAGGGTCCACTTTCATGCTTTTGTGGCTTGTCATGTAAAGAAGCTTAGGTTAGCCTCTTTGAGCATGAGGGGACCTATGGAGGGAGAAGCCCTGTTGGGTGAATGACGATGAGCTGTCACAATTGAGGTACCAGAGCTGTGAGTAGAGCCATCTTGGATTCTACAGCTTCAGTCATTTTGCCAGCTGACTGAAAATGCATGAATGAACCCAGAGAACTCAGGGAGCACAGACAAGCTACCCAGCTGGGCCCAGCCTAATTGTAGAATTATGAGCAAATCAATGGTTTTAAGTCACCAAGTTGGGGAATGATTTGTTACATAGCACTAGATAACTGTAACAAACATGGTGGGAGACATGGGTCCTTTGGGTCACATGACACTTGGGGAAGCCAGATAGGAAGAACTGTAATGGAAACACCTGGGGATGGAAACACTCTAGTTGGGCTGTGGATGCAGTCCCTCAGAGAAAATAGAAGCAACACCATGTCTTGTGCATACTTCTGTTTGGCACTAATATAATCTGATTTGTTTCTCTGCCTATCTCTCTCACTAGAATGTGGAGAGTTCCTTGTAGAAGAGGCCATATTTCAGTTGTTCTGTAGCTCTAACACCTAATAGTGTTTACCATCTAGAGGTTGCTCAAGAAATGTTTGTTAAAAAAACAAAACACTGAAATAACCCCAATCAAGTGCTACTGTGTTATCAAGGAATAGGAAGGAAACGGTGCACTCTTGAATGAACCAGTACAGAGGAGTCTAGAGAAAGGAAACAGTAGTTGTTTCTTTTGAATTTGAGTTTTTCTTCTTTGAGTTGCACAGTTTATATTTCCAGGATGCTTGATGCTTCCTACATTAGTCCTTCACTTTGTGGTAATTACTATTGCTCCCTAGAAAAAGGATATAGAACTTCATTGTTGGATTTTTCTCCCCCATGATTTAATTCCATCATTTTAACAGGCTGGTATGAAAAGACAATTTGATTTATGCCTATAGTTGGGAAAATACAATGGAACTTTAAATGGCTTTGGTGGCAGTATCTTATAAGATCACAAAATGAAAGCTATGTCCATTTTGAAAATTGGTATACACGTGTGTTTGTGAGTCCATGGCTGCTCAGAGTGTCTATTTCTAAATGTCCCTTATTCTGTTTCTCTCCCCCACCCTCTTTTTCCTTATCCTTGTTTTGGTCTCTTTCAATTTTCTATCTTTATAAACACTTGCTGTATCTTTATCTTATTTAGCATTAAAATCAAACTGCAGCACATATTTTACTAATTATACTATAAACCACTTGTATTTTTTGTGTTAATCTAAAAATCAAATAAATAGAACATTATATAATTCTCTTTCTTGAAACACTCCTAATTATAAGGAAGTCCTATGTAACTTACATCGCTGATGAGTTTTCTGTGGGTAGTGGCCCTCAATATTAAAAAAGGTTCTCTCTACTGGGTGAGATCTGGCCTATGATGCCTTTAAGGTCCTGTTTCCTCTTTTCAGTCATATTGAACTTGAATAAATGGGGAGAGAGGAATGAAGTTGGGCTCGAACCTACTTACAAGCCCTCAGAGGACTTCCTTGCCTCTGTTCAGAGACAGAATCCCAGCTGGAATGGAAGCCCTGATGACAGTCAGCCTTGACCTTTTCTGAAAACCAATCAGCAGATTGTCAGAGGCTGCTTTCTAACCTCCCTCTTGAGCTATTCCATGTTTGGAGCAGTGTCTCACTACCCCTACCTGGCTCCATCTCCACCTGGGGAAAGACAGTGTAAGATACTGTGACTTCTCTGCTCATGACAAATCTGCCTAGTTTTCTGTCTTTTCTCTCTTATAAATCCATCAATGCCAAATCCCTGGTTCTTTCTTGGATCCCTAACTCTGAGGTCATAATTTCTAAACCTTGAATGCCACACAAGTGTGGTAGAGACTGCTGCTGCCCACCAAGAGTCATTGTCTTCTTCACTCCCAGCCTCACTCACAGTTATATGTATTCATGTAGCTGAATTCATGCCAGTGGAATGTGAGTGAGTATGGTATGGTGTAGGCCCATTTGGGCTGGCCATAACCTTCCATGTTTGTCCCTCTATTCTTTCTCTGTTCTGTCCAACTGGAATGGCAATGCCTAGGATGACCTTGGAAGCATGGTAGAAATAACAGAGCTGCTGTCAGCTTGGATCCCTGAAAAACTGCATTGAGCAGACCTCCCTTCAAATCTGGAACCACCCTGGATTGTTATGTGAATGAAAAATTAATTCTGTTGGGGTTGAGGCTTTGCGTTTTGGATATTTAGCACTTAGCTTACCCTAACTAATAAACCAAGATAATATAATAATTGTGTAAGTGTTCAGTAAACAAGTTCAGCCTAAGATATTGATACATCATGAGTGGCTTATAGTGCAAAGAACTCTGGTGAGCATTCCAAAGCAAGCTTGTGTGCGTGTGTGTGTGTGTGTGTATGTATTTCAGGTCAAAAGCAAATCCTGTTCTGACATAATGAAGTGTATCAGTTAGCTTATGCTTTTGAACAAAACACCCCCCAAATGTAAGGACTTTATAACATTTTAATTAATAACTAATACTGTGGAGCAGCAATTAACTGGCGTTCTTCTGGTCTTGCCTGGGGCTGAATGCTCTAGGATGGTCTCATGGCTAGAGTACATTGGTGATTCTCCAGCAGGCTAGCTAGGACATGTTCACATAGTAATCTCAGGGTTCTGAGTGCAGCAAGAGAGGGCAAGTGTCAGTGCACAAGCATGTTTCAAGCCTTTTCTTGTCTCATGTTTGCTAATATCCAAATGGCTAAAGTGACATGACCAATCTCAGGTTCAGGCTGTGGAGAAATGGGCTTTTTCTGAATGTGGCATTGATGGGAAGACATGCAAAATATTGTGGCTTTTTGAGGGGGGAAATTTATCATTATTGAGTCATGAAAGTGAAGTGCCACAATGCTAAGCAACCTCATAGAAGGTGGAGTCTGGTACTCTTGTTGCCACGTTTTTTTTTTTTTTTTTTTTTTTTTTTTTTTGGGACTTTAGAAAAGCCCCTCACCTGAACTCCCCACCCCAGATGCAGGAATGGAAGCACAGTAAAATTGCTCAGTTCAGTAATCTCTAAAGTCCCACCCTGTACTCTAATTTTGTCTTTCTTTCCCAGCAGAGGAATCAGGGTCAAAGTACACATTATGGGAACTAAAAACATAGTTTTGTGTGTTGTTTTATGGTGGTTGCAGGGGCACCTCCTGACCAGCCAAACCCTGAGCAAGACTCAGAGCAAACTGGGTCGGTGCCAGTGCCAAGGGCTGTGCCAGGGCACAGAGCCGTGCCGGCCCAGCTGTGGCCACTTCCATCTCCTTTCAAGTTTAACTCGGGTGAGTGGGAGCTGGGAATCCATTTTTATTTCTGGTCTGCTTCCTGCTGATTGTGATTCTTCCGTTAATGCCCTTTGCAAGTTGAATCTCACCTCCACTATCCTCTTGCAGGCCAGATTCTCTTTTTATAGGTGTTTTCTTTTGCAGGGGTGGTGAATTGATGCAGCCACATTTTCCAAATACAAATAAACCAGAGTGGAAGGTGCCCTTGAAAGCGTCAGTGCTTGGAGCAAAGTCCCGGAACTCTGTGGAGCTGTCAGCCTCCAGGGGGTCTGCTCTTGTTTTGCCAGAGTTTGTTGGTTGGGGGGGGGAACAGGTGGCAATGGTGACAGTCCTCCTCTTTCAGAAAGCAGCAGTCAAAAACCTTGAAACCTCCTTGAAATAATCCCCCTTTTAATGCCTGGGGGTGTGGAACCCAACCTTGGTGGGAGAAGATGAGGGGGTGGAGTAGGGGCAGAACTGAGATTTTGTCTTTTTCCCAGATGAACAGCTATCATGTCTATAGGTCCTGTGACTTTTCCATTCCCCACACGTGCTGCCCCACACTTTTCTTCTAGAGGGATTCGTCTTAGGGTGTTCGGCTGGACTAGTGCCCTGCGTGCAGCCTCCTACCCTCTAGTCTCTCCATGTTTTCTTACAAAGAGAAAACTGGGCTACACCACCAGGAGAGAAAGTGCTAGAAGGGGAAAAGGAGCCATAGAAGAGCAGCCTCCATGCCTAAGGTGGGGAGGGGCATCCCCATGGAGTGGAGGAGCTGATGGGCAGAGTGGGTGAAAGGGCCTCAGGGCTCTTTGAGTCTGTCCCCAGCCCCCACTCCCATAAACTGCCGGGCTGGTGCCGGGAAGAACGCTCTTGGTGTAATTCTCTGAAAAGAACAATGGGGGAGGGGCGCTTGGGTGGCTCAGTCGGTTAAGCGTCTGCCTTCGGCTCAGGTCATGATCCCAGAGTTCTGGGATCGAGCCCTGCAATGGGCTCCCTGCTATGTGGGAAGCCTGCTTCCCCCTCTCCCACTCCCCCTGCTGTGTCTCTCTCTGTCAAATATATTCTTAAAAAAAAATGAGGGTGGTAGTGACCGGTGGCTGTCGCAAACCAGAAGGTGAGGATGAGAAGGAAGTGAAGGGGGAGGAAAGGAGAAAGATTAAAACTGATTTTCCCAACCCAGTCCTACAAATGGGAATTTCTGGGTAAACATGGTGACTCCTTTTGTTCTAATACTGCTTTTTCTAACAATTAAAATTGAAGATCAGGCCAAAGACACTAGCCAGTAATTGGCGCCCTTTCCTATCCTGTGATGCTGTTAGTACAACTCCTGCCCTAGAGGAGATCCTCCGTAAGGGCCACTTTCTTTGAAAGTAAAAAATGAAACAGGGTTATTAGATTTCCAGTGAATCTTAGTGACTCAAACTCTGGGCCACATTTAATGGCTGTGCTGGATGAATATAAAATAGTTGAAAGATCATAATTGTGAGCTACAGTGACCATTACTGATAGCAGTTGGAGATGAGTGTGTGCTAGGAGAGCAGTGGAGAAAGAGTTTAGGATGTAAATTAAGGAGGAGAGGAAGTTGGAGACTATGGGTAAATGTAGGTTATTGAAAAATGGAAAGGGAGAGAACAGACAACACAAATGAGTTTGTGGAGGATATTTTGTGTGTCAGCAAAGAGGGGCAAGAAGTGACAGGAAGCTTTTTTGGCATAAAGCTGCTACCCTGGAGAGGCTGACTTGGGGAAGTCAGGAAAGCTTGTACAAGAGTTTCAGACTTTGTTGTAAAAGGACCATTAGAGGAAACTTCTTAGAGGCATTCCATCCAAATACTGGTTAAGATGTTTGATGATCCACTGCATCCAGGGCTGGCCATGATGAAAGATTAGAAGTAACTAGTGTAACCAATAAATCTCCAGCCTTATTAGTCTGTGTCCTACAAATAAGAGTCCACTTTCCTTTAATATCCCAATTAATTTTCTCGAGTACCCATTGGCCTAATTGCAGGAAATTCATTTCTCTCAAAAGTTCCCCAGCTAATTTTAAGACCACTTCCTTACTGTATAATTAAAAGGGCTCCACCATGTTACTGCTTAGAGAACAAAGGGATAGACTGCTTCAAAGTCAAGTTCTGGGTTGCCTCCAGAAGGCAGAAACTATTACTTTCAGAAGGGAGTTATTTTTTCGGCTTCCGAACAAGCAAAGTTGGTCTCTGCAGGTACCTCGTTGCAATGCAAACAACCTCCTCCTTCATTAAGTGCCTACTGTGTACCAGACACTTTGTTGGGTGCTATATTAAATGAGACATAGGTTAAGTTGTGCAACCGGGTCCCAAAGTAACAGTGTCTTAAAGAGCACAGAGTTTATTCCTCTCTTTGTAAAAGTGTGGCTGGCGTTTTGGCTCTGCTCTACAAAGTCGTGTAAGGTCCCAAGTTTCTTTGATCTTGTTGCTCTGCTATTGCCTGGGTCTTGTCCCTGTCCATACCTTCCAAGGTGGCTCTCTATCACATCACATGCCAGCCAGAGCCAAGGAGAAAGGGAGAAAAGAGGGCAAGCCCAGAGATCATACATTTTTTTTTTTTCCCCACATTCCAGAACTTAGGCCATGACTACATCTAGCTGCAAGGGAAGTTTGAAAATACAGGTTTTACTCTGAATGATCATATGCCCGGCTATAAATGCTATTATAGTGGCAGAAAGAGACAGTATATAATAAGTAAAAGCAATAGTTGTCGCCATAGGCGCCTAACATACATTTTTTTCATTTAGCCTTTACAGCGGCTCTGCAAGATCATTATATTATCCCTCGGAAATTTAGGCTTAAGGAGGCAACTTCCGTTGGTCAGACTTACCAGGAAGCCAGAGGGCAGGGAAGACTTAAAGAATGTGGAGAACAGAGGAGGGGAAATGTTGGGAATGGATGAAAGCAAACAGGTTGGTGGCAGGCATGTCATCCAGAAGTCACCATGGACTTGGCATGTGAAGAATCCCTATATCCCACCCAGGTGCAAACACTTATTTACTGGGTATGTGCCACAAGGATATGTGTCTAAGTAAAAACAGGCTTAGGGAAAAAGAGGACAGTTTTGAGTTTGAGATTTATAGTACAAAATTGAAAGGAAAATAGTTTAATTCTGTGCTTTCTGAAAACCCTTGTCCCTCTACCCAGGATAGAGATGAAGAAGATAGAGATGGTGAATATTTGACAGGACATTAGATTGGGAGTAAATGTACAATAACGTCAAATCAAGCTTCCCTATTGTTCTCACACTAACTTGAAATGATGCACATGATAGAAATAAAGCTATTCCTGTATGCCATTCAACATTTGCTGGAACTGCTTTCAATTTCTCAGGTGTTCCCTGGTCCCTCTTACCTCCTACCCTCTGAACATGTTGTTCCTTTTGAAACTACACCCCCACATCTCTCTTACCCTTCCCCCTTCTAAACCTCCCATTTTTGCTTTGTTCAGCTAATCCCTTCTCATCCATGAAGACTCAGCTAGATGCTACTTCCTCAGGAGGCTCCCCACAAACCTGGCTTAGACTTGTCTTCTATGCATATTATTGCTACATTATTCCTAGTAATGGTAATCATATTATTAATGCTTATTGAGTACTTTCCACATGGCAAGTGCTGTGCTAAGTGCTTTCTATGCCTTATCTCATTTTAACAGGCTGATAAGATGTGTACTATTATTTTCCATATTTTAGGGTTGAGAAAACTGAAGATCAGAGAGGCTTAGAGTCTTAGTTTCCTTCAGCTCCTGTAACAAATTACAATAGACTTAGTGGCTTAAAACAAAAGTTTATTCTCTTGCAGTTCTGGAGGCCAGAAGTCCAAAAGCAAGATTGAGGTCAGGCTGTGCTCCCATCCAAAGGTTCCAGGGGAGCCTGCCTTCCCTCTTGAAGCTGCTGGAGGTTCCAGGTGTTTCTTGGCTACATCATTCCAATCTCTGCCCCTGCTTTCTCCTTTGTGTGTCTGTGTCTTTTGTTTCTAATAAAAGCACATGTTACTGGAGTTAGGGCCAACTTAGACAATCCAGGATGACCCCATCTCAGGATCCTTAATTGTATCTGCAAAGACTCTTTATCCAAATAAGGTCATATTCACAGGTTCAGGGGTTAGACTGTGGACCTATCTTTTTGGGGGCCACCACTAGACTAAGTAATTCAGACAGTTGCTCAGGGCTAGGATGTGAACTTGGCCAGTGAGACTCGAGAACTCAAGCTTACAATCTCTGCTATTTTGTTTCCCTGGGTGTGTCTTGAGTATCCACTGCCCCTATCTTCGTGCTATATACTTGTATAGTTTCCCATTAACTGGACTGTATCCCCTACTAGGAGTATTGGGAGTGACTATCTTTGTTGATACCCATTGTTTTCCCAACACAGTGCCTGGTTGGTGGTATGTTTTCAGTGACTTTATGCTGAATGAATAAATCAATACTGGTCACATCGCAGAGCTCTTTGGAGCATATTGTTTGATCTGAGTCACTGTACTGGCCGCAAAGCTGGTGGTAACCTCCTCATTGTCCCCTCTTTCCTGAAGATGCTGCCCACCTCTTGTTCTGTGTCACTGTTGCCGGAGCCTTTGTCCAGTACCTTGATTGGTAGGGGTCTGAGCTCTGCACCCAGGCTGACTCTCCCTAATGCCCAGCACCCCAGCCCCGTCTGCACTGAGTGTCTCTCTCCTTCTGGATGTGGATAAAGCACCACTCCACAGGAATGGACTCCAGCTTTCTGAGCAGCCATGGAGGAGCCAGATGATATAACTTAGAAATATGGGGGTGAGCTTGTTATGGGGTAAGCCTCCCTCAGTGAGAAGCAGGGAAATTTAGACTTACAGACCAGTTGGTAAAAGAGACTATAATTCTGCTTCTCTAGATGCCACTTGTGCCCCTTGATAGGATGTAAACATTGTGTATCTCCTTGAAATATTTTTTATATTCTCTACTAGGTCCCCCCAATTCTTGAATTATAATGGAAATTTTATATATATATATATGATGGATTTGTAATGGAAGTTATGTGTATATAAAATGATACAACCTTATATTCAGGTGGCAGAAAACCGGCATCTTTTTCTTGTTGAAAAGCCACATAGCGAGCTTAGCATCAACCTTTCTCATCCCGTATTCACTAAATGATGACGTGAGGAAATGATAAAGAGGCGGCAGGGAGTGTGTGAGGAGAGGCCTGGCCTCCATTTCTGAGGAGGAAATGATGAGCTCCAGCTGGGTAGGTCTCAGGTGGTAGCCAGTGAAATGCAGCTGGAGGATGAGTCGGTCAAGGGAGGGGGGAAGGAGAGGAAAGGGCATCCAGAGGGAGAAGGGAATGATCTGGGCGTAGCATGGAGGCTGGAGTTCATGTCATGACATCTCTTCTTCCTAATGATTCTTGCCTGGACTCCATAATCATCCTTTTAGAATTGAGGTAATATTCATATAAAATGTTCAAAAAACATAAAATTGCTCATTTGATAGTATGCAATTCAGTGGCATTTAGTACATTCACAGTGTTGTGTGATCATCACCTCTATCTAGTTCCAGAGCCTGTCATCACCCCAAAGGAAACCCTGTCCCCATTAAGCAGCACCCTCCCCTTCTTTCCCCAGCCCTGGCAACCACCAGTCTGCATTCCGTCTCTAAGGATTACCCTAGTCCAGATATTTCATATGAATAGAATCACACATATGTGACCTTTCATGTCTGGCCTCTCATAATAGTCTTTTTAACATGTCTTCCATCTTCCCTCATTGTCTTTTCCAATCTATTCTCCATAAGCAGTCATGATGCTCTTTCTAAACCGCAAAACTAAGCATGCCACGCCCTTTTGTAAAATTCTTCAAATGCTTCCAAGTGCCCTTGGGATAAAGTCTGTATGATTGTGCCTGTCAACTTCTCCAGGCAGCTTTCAGACTCCTTGGTCCTCATGGACCACTCACTGCCCATTGTGTCCAAACCCAACTCCTTTCAGTGTTTTGCTCACCTCTGGGCCTTGCTGTAGCTGTGACCCTTGCCTGGAGCACTCCCTCCTCACCCACCCTCTCTTGCCTTGTATTAGATGTGACTCCCTTCAGAAAACCTCTAGACTGGGTTAGTACCCTTGGTACAAACTGTTTTTCCCTTTTCTGCCAGCCTCATAGGAATGGGAACTCTCTATTGCATTCTGTGGTTAAAACACTAGTTTCCCCTACTGGAGAGGATTAGCCTCCAATGAGATGGGCTGAATATTGGTTTTTATTAAAGCTCTCCAGATTCCAATAGGCAGCCAGTGTTAATGTCCACTATCCTAAAGGGATCTCCACCCCCACCCCCGCCACCATGTTATAAAACAACAGACACTGGAGTATCAGCTTCCTGAAGGCAGGCTCTGTGTAGGTCTTGCTTACTCTTTGGCACATGGTAGCAGTCAGTAATGTTTGTTTAATGAAGAGAGGTGCGGAAGAAGATATTTTTAAGGGATGTCAGAGAAGCTTCTGAAAGGAGGGTTCACATATTGGACACTGGTGTTATGGCATGACCAAACTGCAGAGAACCTTGAATGCTAGGAGTTTAGAGGTCATCCTGTAGGTCAAGGGTTAACAAATTCTAAACACTGCCTAGGGCCAGTGGGAACTGTGATGGGTGAAGGGCCAGAAGAGGAGCAAAGGTGCTGGTGGGAACATGGTGGATAGTAGAGAGCAGATGCCAGGGACAGGCAGGGTTGCTTAGCATCAGCTGATTATTGCCAGGTGGGAACACAGGCCCAGAGCTGCCAGACTTTTTGAATTTTTAAGAGAAACCAGAGGGGATGTGTTTGTGTGTGTGTGTGTGTTCATGTGCGCGCATACACGCACACACCCACACACGTGCATCTTTATTTTAAAAAGTTGTATCTAAATCAAGTTTTTGAAAAACACAGTGTGAGCCAAACAAAAGCCAGCTGGGGCTGGATTCAACTCTGAGGCTTCCAGTGTTCAGCCTCTGCTAGAGGCATTAAAGATGCTTGAGCAGGGAAGTAACAGATTGAATGTGGCATCTAGGAAGATAACCAACAGGTGAACTTTCAGGGATACAATATAGTATTAACTGTAATTACCATGCTGTACATTAGATCCCCGGAGCTTATTCCTCTTATATCTGGAAGTTTTTGACCAACATCTTTCCATTTCCCCCAACCCCCAGCCCCTGGTAGCCACCATTCTACTCTGTTTCTATGAGTTTGACTTTTTCTTATCTTTATTTTTTAATTTTTAAAGATTTGTTTATTTGAGAGAGAGTGAGGGGAGGGGAAGGAGCAGAGAGAGAGGGAGAGAAATCCTCAAGCAGAACTCCCCACTGAGCAGGGAGCCTGACACAGGGCTCCATCCCAGGACCCTGAGATCATGACTTGAGCCAAAATCAAGAATCAAGTCAGACACTGAACTGACTGAGCCACCCAGGTGCCCCGAGTTTGGCTTTTTTAGATGCCACATATAAGTGATATCCTATAGTGTTTTCCTTTCTCTGTCTTATTTCACTTTGCATAATGCCCTAATGCTCTGTGTGGTCACAAATGGCAGGATGTCCTTTTTTTCTTACGGCTGAATAATATTCCATTGTGTGTGTATAGATATATACATGTGTATATATATGTATGCACATATATATGTACATATATATAAATATAGGTGTATCTATCTATATACACACACACACACACACACCACATCATCTTTATCCATTCACCCATTGATGGATCCTTAGGTTTTTTCCTGAATGTTGGCTATTGTGAATAATGCTGCACTGAATAGGGGAGATCTTTTTTTTTTTTTAAGATTTTATTTATTTGACAGAGCACAAGCAGGAGGAGAGGCAGGCAGAGGGAGAGGGAGAAACAGGCACCCCGCTGAAGAGGGAGCCTGATGTGGGGCTCAGTCCCAGGACCCGGAGATCATGACCTGAGCTGAAGGCAGATGCTTAATTGACTGAGCCACCCAGTTGCCCCCGAATATGGGAGATCTTTTTTCTCTGAGATTTGTTTTCATTTCCTTTGGATAAATACTCAGAAGTGGAACTGCTGGATTGTTGGTAGTTCTATTTTTAATTTTTTGAGGAACCTCCATACTGTTTTTCATATTGACTGTACTATGAGAATATACATTCTCATCAACGGTGAACAAAGGTTCTTTTTTCTCCACATCCTCATTGACACTTGTTGTCTCCTGTCTTTCTGAAGATTGCCATGGCTTCAATTTTAATGGTGAGTTTTTACTACTTTGTGACAGACTCTTTGGTCAGCTTACCTGCTTAATTTATTTTCACCTGTTCCTGGATATTCTACATTGTACTTTCCCAGTCTATGGGGATACCTCAGTTGTCTTATTTAGACTGTCCTAACTGACTCCGCGATGGTCACTGCCTGTTGAGGCTGCTACCTGTTGTTCTCTTTTCTTTTGGGTGGGTGTTGTGTTCTGCCTGCAGGCCTGGACTTTCCTTCAGGGACTGTCCCCTGCTGCCTCCTTTAGCAGATGGTCTTGTTCTGGATCCTGACCCTTTATTGCCTACCCAGATGCATGACAGGCCCTGATATGTAGTATCTACCCTCTTAGAGAAAAGCAAAAGTAAAAGTGTAGAACATTTGCTTACATTCCAGAGGTTTAGATGGGGAAGGGGTCAAGTTAACACTTCAAGTACCCTAACACCAAAAAGATGATGACCCATTTCCATCCATTTGTGCTTTTAAGAAATTATTAAATTCCAAGCACACATGTATTTGGAAATAAAATAATCCACATTTCAATTTTCTGGTTGAATCAAATCTAAACCTTTCTCATATTCTTTCCCTGTTTGAAAGCGCCTAACCATATCAATCTATATCAGGCCCAGGGGTGAAGCAGAGTGAGGGGAATAGAAAGACCCATCAGTGAGAATGGGCTTAAGGTGATAATGAAGCAAGGAATTTCTCAATGATTCTAGCTACATGTCCAATAGCTCTCTTACCTGTTGAATTAATGATGTCATTGCTTAAGGAAAAGCCTAAAATTAAGTGGTTATTGATTAGGTTTGGGTTTTAAATCAGATTTGAGTCCAAGCAAAATCAAAAGGAGGAGGCAATTCAAGCAATATGAAAAACAGTATGGAGGTTCCTTTTTTTTTTTTTTTTTAATGAGAGAGAAGGATTTCATGAATTTCAAAAGCTTCTCAGTCCATGTCAAGATCCACATGTGGACTACTCAGACCGTAGAGATCTTACCAAAAGCTATAGTGCAGAGAAAGGAGGAGGCAGTTGGCATGAGGGAAGTTTCTGGTAGGTTGGCAGGAAGGGGAAAGCCTTGCTTCTTTTAGGACAGGACCTTGGAGGGTCATGGAAGAGCGGCAGGTCAGGTGCTTGTGTTCTTATTTTACTTTATGACCAGAATGACTATGTCAGTAGCCAGTCAGCCAAGTGACAGCCCAGAAGTGACAAGGGCAGATGGGACCAGATCACTCTGTGGGCTCCAGCACAGGAGGTTCAGTGAGCAGAGCATGGAGATGCACATCTTAGCAGAGCACAGCATAGACCTTGGTCCTGGTCCCCTCCACTGTCAGGAGAGATGTATGTACTTGGGGATCTTCTTGGGAATGAAGAGGGGGAGAAAGATCTTTTGAGAGGGAAGTAATAGTCCTGATATGGAGTTTAAATTTTGAGTGGGCTATTTTAAATATTTTTGTTTTTCTGCCATCAACAGGACTTGAGAAAAAAAAATTGTTAAAGTTAAAAAATTGTTAATATCTGAATCATACTGTGTGTGTATCAACCCCCCCCCCCCCCCCCACAGGCACACAAATATGCAACAGGCTGTTGTGCAGAAATTGGGTTGATGAGACTTCATGAATGAAGACTATACAATCACATACAGTAATTTGTGTCTGGATGTTGGGAACAAAGGAGAAGAAAGGGTCTAAGGTGACTTTGAATGACTGGACTAAGGAGTATGTAAAACAGTGATAACATAAATAGGAAAATAGGGTGTGGTAGATACAGTTGGTTTGCCAGTTTGAGTGCAGCTCACTCTTCCTTTCTGGTGGTAATCATTGCAGGTCTGAGGTCCTAACTACCCCCTACCTTGTCATGGGCTGCCTCCTCTATTGGGGATCTGTCTTCTTGTCACTGTTTTAGCAGAGGCTGCTTAGGGGTAGGGAGAGGGGACCATGTACTCTGACTGCACCTCCATGTCCTAACCACTTCCTTTAATGGGCAGAAGTAAAGTCAAATTAATTTGCCTTATCACTGGTAGCAACTTCTGACACTATGGTTGCAAAGGAGCTTAGAAACTTCCAATTAATTTTGAATGCTGCTGGTATAATTGAGAATTGATTATATATATTTGAGATATTTTGAGAAAACAAACTCTAAACTTTTGATATTAGTATTAATTTAGTCTTAAACTTTATTACAGAATCAAATAAGCTCCGGGGTGCCTGGGTGGCTCAGTCGGTTAAATGTCTGCCTTCTGCTCAGGTCATGATACCAGGGTCCTGGGATCAAGCTCCATGTCAGGCTCCCTGCTCGTAGTCGTCGGGGAGGCTGCTTCTCTCTCTCCCCCTGCCTGCTGCTCCCCCTGCTTGTGCGTGCACTCGCTCGCTCTCTTTCTCGCTCTCTCTCTCTCACTGAAATCTTAAAAAAAAAAAAAATCAAATAAGTTCAGTATCTTAGGTTTTGAGGAAACCTTAGAGATAATTTATTTAGCCTAACACAAAAATCCCCAGCAATAACACTTTGGTGTTTAGTCAGTGAGACAAACTTTGAGTCAGGAGCTGTGTCTTAATTATTTTGAAATTCCCAATGCTTTGTATAATGCCTGACACATAGTAAGTGCTCATTAACTGCTTTGGTGGCTGTTATATATACTGATTAGTTGGTAAGCCGTAAGCCAGTTTACCTTAGAATAAATACTCTCAGTCTCTAAGTCTAGATTTCTTGTTCCTTGAAGACTTAAATTTAGCAGAGACCACATCATAGATCAAGCTTAGATGCTAGAAACTTGTAAATCAGTGGCTGTGATGGAGATGTTAAGACAATGCAGAGGTCAAAAGGGCTGATTTTCTATGCTGATGTATTAGGGTTAGGAATTAAAACACTTTGTTCAGTAAGAGTTCAAATGGTATTAGACCCATTCCTTGTCTAGATCAAAAAAAAAGATCAAAAAAAATCTCTTTAATAGATTAAAGTTTTTTTTTTTTTTTTTTTAAAGTCAGGTAG
The DNA here is from genome assembly GCF_004348235.1 of Phoca vitulina. Classification (NCBI taxonomy): domain Eukaryota; kingdom Metazoa; phylum Chordata; class Mammalia; order Carnivora; family Phocidae; genus Phoca; species Phoca vitulina. Next base: position 41,795,556 of record NW_022589728.1, read on the forward strand.
TCTACAGAATCTTGACTTTAAAATATGCTTTTAATATTAATACTTTTAATATTGAAAATATAGATTTCACATGTGAGAATAAAGAAAAAACAGATAATGAATCTTCTCCCTCAGAGATCAGCCATATCCCATCTGAAAAGATAAGAATGCTGGTTGGGTTAAGCATAATTATAGCAGCAGCAGGGCCTGGAGACTTTCTGATAGGAATATTCACAGCAGAGAGAAAACCCAAAAAATTAAATAAAAAGGTTCCAAAATGACGAGAGCCCAAATTGTTGCATCTCCATAGCAATGAAAAATGCAATATTTATGCCCTTATTTACCCTTCTATCCAACCAAAAAAATGCATGGCATTTGCCATGGTAACGCCTACATCATACATGCATGTATCGCTTCAGATATGCAGCCTCCTGTTCTAAAAACAGCAAACACATACCAAGACGTGTGCGTCATGTGAAACCTCTACTCATTTTACAATGTTTTGATGGAAAAATATGTCCCGCTGGACGTTGACATCTTTTTCTCAAGGACTGTTTTCCAGTTTCAGTGGCAGAAAACCCAGGTGTGTCTCTGCTCCTTTCTTTGCCTCCCAAGTAACAGTGCGAGTGATGTAGATGTGTCATCACAGTGGATGTGGGAGGGAGTTCAGGGTAAGAGTGTCCATGGTAGGACAAGGTCAAGGAGTTATGGCTTTGACAGGACAGGGGAAGGGGGCTCTGTGGCTACAATGCCGGAACGAATGGTAGAGGCGAGTGGAGGAGACTGTCATCTATGTCCCTGGAGTGATTTGAAAAGCCCTGAAAGGCCTCCTCTTCTCTCCGAAGCTGCTTCTCTGGATTTGCCCTGAGGGCTGAAATTCAGACAGTCACATCTTTCAATCACAGCAGCAGTGTTGCCTCTTACAGTGTAATCGTCTGGGAGAATATGGCCTTAATCCCATAGTGGCCAGTATTGACTTGGCTCGCATAAATTAATGTGTTGGCTTGCCCAGTCCTGAAGAAAACTGGACTTAGGATTGATAAGACAGGCTGGAGAAGGAAGGTGTCGGGGCTGTGGTGCTGCTGGGGTGGCTTCAGAGTTTGAGTGCCTCAGAAGAGCTGGACACTAGGTGGCTGAAGTATGGGACTCAAGTTCCTGAAAGGGGAAAGGGCCCAGGGGAATGAACATATAATTCAAGAAATATTGATTGTGTCAGCCGTGTGGCAGATACCAGGCTCTGAAAATAAACTTTATAGTTTTGTCTGTGGCTGCCCAGGTTTTTAGCTTTCTAATTTACCCTGCTATTGGCCTGACATAAAAGTTTGGGGTTTGGCTGAGAAGTAAAGGTTCCATGCTGGTTGTACGGCCTCCATCCCCATCTTCTCCTTAGCCCTTCACTATAACATCTTTCCCAACTTCACATCTTTGGGATGACCAGTATAACCACAAGAGAGGGCAGACTTTCATTTCCTGTCCTTATTTTATTTGGCACTTCTCTACTTTTCTTTTATTACCAGTTAGATGGCCACTATTTTTGGTAGCTTCTGACCCAGATAATCTTGAGGAAAGAGTGCCACTATCTTAGGGTAGTGCTATTATGTTCCATTCCCAGCTTTGAGTCCCACTGTGCAGTAGGTGCTTCTGGCTGCCTAGTCATATTAGTCAGGCTAAGCTCTGCTGCTGTGATAAACACACTCCAAAATCTCAGTGACTTAACAAATAAAGGTTTATTTATTGTTCAAGAAAAGCTTGGCAGTTCCCTAGAGCATTTTACTTACTGGCCTTGACTCAGAGATGGAGGCTGCTTGACATCCTGGTAATGCTTTTGGAAGTGGAAGACAGAGTCAGAGGGTCATGCACTGGCTCTTCAAAATTTCAGTCCAGAAGTGATGTTATTACTTTCACTCATGGCCCATTGGCCAGGACTAACCACATGGCCTGCCCCAGTCACAAGGGGGGAGGGGCTAGGAAATGTGGGTGAGCTCATGAATATTCAGTGTGCAGTGAATGTTTCTGTCATACCCATGATGTCTGGTAACCAACCTTAGACTTAATGATTCAAAGAATAGGAGTAGTTAGGGTGAAGTTGTTGAGCGATCCATACAATCTTTGAACACATCACATAAAAGTAGAAAAAAGATTTATGAACCACTTTTGCTGGATAGGGCCCTTCTGACAATAATTGTCCTCAGGTCAGACCAACTGGAGACCTGCCATGGGGATGAAGAGTCCCCCCACCCCCTTAGTCATACCACATGATGTATATTATTCCATCAGTACAAACAAGAATGGCTCCTAGTGTGAATAGGTTCATGGTTGGAGCTTCTTGACTATTCCAGGTTCTAGACTCCCAGGAATTGGCAATCTGTTGATCACTTTTGTATCTAGTGGTCCTACCTGGGTTCCTGGCATGACAAACCCTTGTCTGTAAACCCCATGTTCTTCTACCAAAGATGTGGGAAGCTGTCCTATCAGAGAAACTGCCCATCTGCCTTAGAGACCTGAATGTTCTGGAAAATTACTGAAAATTACTGAAATTAGTGAAATACCCAAATTATAAAAGCCAGCTTCCCAAATTCCAACAGTTGTTGACTAGGGATATTGTGATGATTAATCAGAAGAGGTGTAACTATATCATCAGAATGGTGAGTGTGTCAGCTCTCAGGAGCAGCATGAAGCATTAGCTGAGGATGTAGGAAACGCCAAGATTTGGGTGCTAAGTGTGCCCTCTGTGGTGACAGAGATGAGGCCAAACTGTACTATTGGTCTTGCTGAAGGGAGAAGTGGCATGAGTCTTGGAGACTCCTGTGGGGAGTTGCTTCCTTTTGCTGGAGCATCACTGCTTTCAGTCTGCACTGCACAATCTAGCTAAATTAACTAAATTAGATATTTAGCTAAGTTAAATGGTGCCCTGTACAGATCTCAATGTTTGTGTGTATGTCATCACTGCTTCCAAAATAAGACTATAAATTAAAAGAAAGTAGGTCCTGTATCTGTGTGTCTCTTAGGTCATGAAAATGTAGAAGAAGATACTGGTTGGATCTATCTGAGATCTTGGAAATTTAAACCTGGCGTTGTTGTTTTATCTAGTCCAAGAGTCTTATTAGGAGAGTTTTAAATTATCACAGTTGGAGGTAGAGAAGAAAAGCTGGAAAAGTGACCATGTTTTCATGTCCAGGAAAGAAGCGCCATGTTGTAACTAATATCCTTTCTTATTATAATCTTTTTTTTTTTTTTTTTTGATTGAATAATTTACTCAGTACCAAAGGCTCTCTTGTGTGGTGATCCTCATGGCAGCTCTGATGTGTAGGCAGACCAGATAGGAATAGAACAATTTTGTAGCAGTTGCAGGTTTTCTTTCCTTTCCTAAAAGACCTACATTCTTTTGTGGGGCTGAATGTGCACTATGGAAAAGGAAATAAACTTTTCAGAGATTCCTAGGCATTGGTTCTGAACTGATACTAATTTCAGGAGACCCAAAATGTCACTGTGGCCCACCAGTCTGAGTAGGGCACAGAGGGCAGGTGATCAATGGAGTTTTAGCTCAGATCCATCTGCCACCCAGTCAGCCCCCCAAACCTGTCCTGTGGTTGTTTCCCCAGTTCTGGAATGCATAATTGGAATACACCTCCTCAGCAACTGGCAGAATCCCCACACTGGGGAGACTTTCCTCCAAGCTCACTCCCCTTCCTCACCTGCCCCTCCCAGTTTTCCTTCTCTTTCCCTAGGGAGTAGAAGAGCGTTAAACCAAGGGTAGGCCCTTCTACCTGTGGGTGTGCACAGGTTGCACACCCATGAAGATGGCTCTGGTAACCATAGGGCAAGTGTAGCTTTAGGAGGTAAATGACATTGCTGACTCTATAAGCTGTTCCTGTATTTTGAGTATGGCTATTCCTGGGTGGGGCTTAATCACTCACTTCCAGCAGGGAGGGCATAGTAACAGACACTTAGCAGAACTGAATTCCAGATAGTAGACCCTGCTGAGAATGGGTGAGCCCGCACACAGATCTTGCATGGACTGTCCTTCCCTAGTCTTCCCTGGAGGCCTCCTCACAGGGACAGTGGGCATATTGGGAGTATGATAGAGTTGAGTGAACTGTGTGGCTTTTTATCTTCCAGTTCCCTGCCTGGATTATTCTCTGTTTTCACTTTGAATCCCGAAGAATCCATTTGCATAAAAACATCAGTAAGCTCTGTCATTTTTTTGTAGATTGCACATAGGAGAACTGGGGGCACATACCTTCGTCATCTCAAAACAACTTAAAATCCTTAGTAGGCATTTGTTTTCTCCCCTATGTAGCCTTGTTCTTTTCTTCTTCCTCTCTGTTCCTTCTCTTCCTGACCCCCAACCATCTTGGCCTCTCCCACATCCTACTTCTCCTTTATTATGGGAACTCTAGACTCCTGACCTCTTTTTTATATGATGCAGTTCAGCTCTGCCACAGCATTTAACTGCAAACAGAACAGAGAAACAAAGGACTCTTCATCCAATGGGGCCCTTTCCATTTATAAGGTGACTTAGTGAACCATCTTTATTTGAGTGTGGGTTTGTTATTTGAGTGTCCCCCTTGGGGTCTCCCTCTTTACCTCAAGTGGTCAATGTTACTTACATATTATGTATTTGCAGTGAATGAGTACAATTTTCTCTATCCTTGTTACTTTATTATGACACTTCTTCCATCCTGGCTTTTGTGTAGGACATCCCCACTACTATCCAGCTATAGGGGGTGGGGAGCAGGTGGTTGGCTGTGACAGCATATTCTCCCTAAGTGAGATGGGGTTTGATCTCTGAGTCCCTAGTGGGAGAGGAATATCTTCCTGGCATTCTGGGGGAGATGGTGGTGCTGAGTCTCAGTTCTGGATCACTGGTACTGTCTGTGCAGTGACCACTTCATTCACTGCCATGAGCCTACTTTTACTTTGTAGACTCACAGTTTTAGCTCAGGCAAGTATCACCACCAGAAAGAAAAATGGTAAACAATTTAAGTATAGAATTTTGTGCATTTTGGTATTGTCATGAGAGAATGCTTTATACTTGGCAGCCTTTTGTCTTAAATGAGAGAAATGGTTTCCACTAGAATAAGATGTGAACTTGAAAGGAAAAGAACAGAGGTAAGGAAATATTAGCCATTCGAGGAAAGAAGCAGATGCTGTCTGCTCTTCCCTCATGGGAAACATAACACCAGGATTAGTGTTACTAGGTGTGGTCTAATGAAGCCAGCTGGCTCAAAGTTGGATGGAATCCTGCTCCTTGGGAGAGTAATATTCATGTGCTAGTCTAGTATGGTAGTCAGTTTCTTTTTAGCGGAAGAAAAACTTGAATACACAAAACCTTAGCATCTTTCCTGCCAAGCACAGGGACATAGTGCAACTTAGGCTGGGTTTTCATTCTCACTTCTGAGAAGTGCCAGCAGCACCCTTCCCTGGATAGGTAGGTGTATGGTACTTTTGGAGTCTCTGTCTCTTCTCATTTCAGTGCTTCCCTCAGTTGAACCATGTCTGTCTTCTCTCAGTTGAACCAAGCCAGTAGCTTCCCCTGGACCATGCACAGCTCCACAGAGAGAGCTTTTATGTGCTGTTAGGATCATTAGGCTCTTGGGAATGGGGACTGGTCTACTTACAGCAGTGTCCCAGGATGTAGCGTAGTGCCTGGCATATAGTAGCTGCTCAGTAAATGTGGAATAAATGGAGAAACAGAGAAATTGAATAGCATTTTTTCAAAGCCCTGGGGCCTCCATTTTGGAGCAATATAGAAGATCAAGGACAGTGAGACTGAGTAATGGCCCAGGGAACTTTATTCACAAGCTGGGGTATTGTGGTGGATGTGGCTGGGGCAGGGTTCCATGCTTATCTGTACTAAAGTCTATTGCTGCTACTTATTCACAGCACACCTATGTCAAAGATCGTCATCTGGGAGAGAGGTAAGAGTTGGAATGAACTAATGGCTGTCAGCCCATGGGTGAAGCTTTCAGAACTAGAACTTAAGAATTGGTGGTGTTCATTATGCAATAGGATTCTGTGGGTGGAAAGGGACCTTAGAAATAATCTAATTCAACCTCCTTTTTCTCTTTTGCCATCTTTTCCTCCATGCCCCTCCCTTTTTATTTATTTATTTTTTTCAGAGATAGAAGCCAAAGCCCAGAGAAGTAAAGAGACTTGTTCAAACCATATAGTTGGTTGGCAGCAGATTCAAGAATGTATAGCTGATCTATTCCCAAGTCAAGAGCTTGTTCCATTTCTCCTCTGTGACCTTGCTCTGGGCAGCAGTTCTTAAACATTTTGGGGTCACTCTTTTATAATTTGATGGAAGCTCTATAGTCCTCCACAAAATGTTTGTCTTCTGAATCATACAAAGTTCTACATATGCTAGGATCCCTGTAACTCACTATGTATTCCTCCCACTTTTGTTTACTTTCACCATTGGCATTGAGCAAATGGTAGAAATGCCTCAGAGTTAAGCTGAAACATAATTCTCACTCAATTTTTGGTTCAGCACCCTTTAAGGGTTACAGAATGAAAAGACATTTTTTCCCATTTTAGGGGGAAGGGTAAAAAAGCTATAATTGCAAAATGAGATGAAAAAAGAAAAAAATTACAAAAGAACTAGTGGGGTTAAATCCCAGGGGAAAATCTTTTGAGTGGAAGAACTATCAGAATGTGGAGACACTGCCCAAGGTAGGGGACTGTAGCTTCATTGCAAGCATGCCTGGAGGCAGTTGGAGTCCACAGACCTTAGGGAACAATGTCTGTCTGGCAGGGTGCAAGCATAAGATGACTTAATAAATCTTTTCCATTTCTAATTTCTATGATTCTGTGAAATGAAAACATTAGTCATACATCTCCTAAAAGCAGGCCATTTCAGAGCTGGTTTGATTACAAAGATCAGACTTAAAGTTAATGTCCCTATCTGGGATTTTGAAGTTTCAAACTGGTGTTCACAAGAGGACAGTAGGAGGGACATTATGCGATCAATTGGTTTTCACACTGTTGCTTTAAAGCACTAAGTACTTCAGAGGGTGTGAGAAGACAACAAAACCAGTTAGGTCAAATATATGCTCTCTCATCAAGAGCCATCTGACATCCTGTTGTACCACATGGTGCTGGAACCATTAGTGTGCAGGAGACCTTTGCTGCTGTTCCCTTCTCATCACATTCTGCTTAAACATCACCAAGATGAGTCGGGATCCATCCAAGCTGGCTTCTGTGTTCTTTTGACATGTCCCCATCATTATTTAAGCATTTCCTTGCTTTCTGGTATGACAAGGTGTTCTACTTTCCCTATCTCGGTCTTGAAATCATCGTTTTTTGAAGGAACTCTGATGTTGCAGTGGAGAAGAATACTTAGAAGCCAAGCACTGGGCACTAGGGGTGCTTATTGTTTTTGTGGTGTCCATGCCCTAAGGCCTTCTTGGTAGAGCTAGGAAACATATGTATATATGTACCTTTACATAAATAACAGATAGACATAGATACATGTGTGTATATATGTATGCATACATACAGGCTGCCCCATGTAGCCACCTCCTGCTTGGTTTCTAACTCCTTAGGCCAGGTTGCCCTCCTTCATGGATGCTCTTCTTATTTTCCTTGATCTGCCTTATTTTTCATATCTTTAATTATCTCTTTGTTTCTAGTCTAGAGGTCATTACATCTTTTTAGTTTTTAAAAAATTTCAATCGCTGTATTTTTCATTTCTAAGACTTCAGATAAGTTTTTTAAAAATCACATATATCAGTTCATTTTTATGTGTTTTGTTTTGTGAATTTTCACTTTAATGGCATCTTTCTGAGCATCCTAAGCATGCTTATTTTTTGTGAAATTCTTCCATACAGTTTATTTCACCTGTAATAAATTTATGTTCAAGTTTGGTGGCTAACTTTCTTCGTATTAGATTTCTTAGGTTTTAGAATTTTGGTTTGAAGATTTATTTTAAGTAGGAGCTTTTGTTGTTTGTTTTTTCCTCTTCCTTGGTGTCCTGTTCTGTTTTGTTGCTGTTCCATTTTTGCCTTTATCTCTGGGCTGCCACACCTCAAAATTGAGCTTTCATGATAAACTTAGTTCCTTCTCATGAAGCTCTGTCTCTTTGCCCCCATTTCCCTCAGTTCACAGCTTCATATGAAGCTATAGCCCTCTGTGTTAGGTCAGTACTTTATTTTCTAGCTCCTTCCATAATCAAGAAAACCTTAGCCCCATGGCTTCATGCAGAGAACCTGGCTCTATACCTACTTGTAAATGGAGCACCTTTAGTTCTTATTACCCTGCTGCCTCTACTTCTGACTCCAGGAACCCAGCAGACCCATGGCTTCAACCCTGACTTTAGATTTTTTATAGATATTTTGAGCCTATATATGTCTTATGATTTCATCCCTTTCTGTTCTCATCTATTATTTGGAAGAGAGGCGAAGCCACATCATGAAGCTATCTTGCCTGGGAAACTTATTTTTAAATGTATAATTCCCTGAACCATGGGCCTAGTGTAATGGGATTTCCCTATAACTTCTAGCCACATGGAACCTCTTAGTCATGCCCTTGACTTCTGGAAGGCAGGAATGTGCAGTCCTTCACTTAATATTCTTAGTATTGGAGGGTCTTCATGCTGGAGGATCCTCTTGGAGGACTGACTACATTCAGAGTTCAGAAGATGGGTGGAAATCAGTTCTCCTCCAGATTATTCCAGTCCATACTGTGTGCCTACAGATGGGCTTAGGAAGTCTCTCTTTTCTGATCATTCTCTCCCTTCTTCTTCCTCATGATCCTTTCTACATTTCCTAAGGTTTCCTCTTCCCAGCTTTTGTTTTTCTCAATGGGGCTGAGTGCTGGTGGAGCTGGTGATTGTGTGTGCTTTAGGTCCTGCATAGAGAGGGGAGGTCATGAGGAAAAGTGGCTGTTCCCAAATATTCTGAGAGCATAGCTCTGGTATATTATTTTGTTAAGTGTCTGAGCCTCTTTTCCCTGCATTTCAAAGACCTTCTTCTATTATGCTTTGTGGCCAGGTTCCCTGGAAGGAGATGGTTTTGCTTCTAGTCCCAGAAAGGGGGTGCAAAGGAAAAGCAAATCCCATCCTGCCACACTTTCACAGAATTAAGTTGAATCCCATGAAATGCCACAGAATATATACCTTTTGGAAAACTTCTATTGCCCATTCTAAGTTTTTGAGACCCACAAACTGAATCTAAGGTATCTGTTGAAACTTCTAACCCACCCTACAAAATAGGATCAAAACAGGCAACTTCTTGAGCACTTTTGAATAATACACTAACAGGCACAAATTGGTAGAATCCAATTAGAAGTATAGCTTAAACATTTAAAAGGAGTATGGTGGTGGTTGAATCACCTGATCATTTCAAGATAGAAGACTTCAAGTCATATGGGAATCAGTTTTATTTCTCCAGTAATTTCAGGGCATAATGTGGTAAATACATGAGGTTATTTTACTTTATTTGAAAAATAATTCATTTCAGTTTTTGCAGCTCTCTTAAATAAAATCTGCTTGGTACCTCCAAAGGCTGGAAACTCTTTTTGTATTTCTTGCCCAATCAGGTTTTCTGCCTCCCAGAAGGGACCATTTCCTCAAGGTGTATAGTCTCTGGAATCAGATAATTTAATGTCAGAATCCTCTCCCAATATTCAGATTTTATTCACTTTGCTTCTGATGAAGGAGAACTGCTTTTGAGACAAGAGGGGCAATGGTGGTGGAAGCAAAGGGCCATCAGTCTACCCTCATTTTCCAGTCTCCAGAGTGAAGCAAGTTTTATTAGAGAAATTAGTCTGTTGCTCCCAAGCGTTTGGAGAGTTGTATCATCAGAGACTAAGTTCTAGGGGATGTGCAGCAGATAAATGGACTTTTTGACCCATGACACTGGTAATTGATCATCTGCTAGAAGGAACTGAGAAGGGAGGGCACCTGAGAGCAGGAGAGACCATCCTCTGACCAGGAATTCGTAAATTCAGAGGCCTCAGTGACCTGTTTTAAGACCCTGTCCAATTTGGGTGGTTCCTAAAAATAGACCATATTGTAATGACACATGGATGTTTTATAGTCCCATTTATCTAGGTATGACAATATTAATTGAACTGTCAAATTGCTGAGGATGAAGCTGCTTGGTCCAAATACTTGGAATTACAGAGAAAGAAATTCCCAGGGGGTCAAGGCAGCTGGACTCAATGTGGAATGCAAAACTCCTAAGGGTAGCTGCCTGTCTGCCTTTATCTGGTCAGAGATTCCAGGGAGCTGCTGGACTCGTTCATGCTTGAATGATTATATTAAGAAGCCTGGATCTTGCAGAGGTGTCTCAGGCAAACATGTTGTGTGCACAGCTGGTTCTGTTACCTTAAAATACCAGTTAGCCTTGAATTAAGGCTTTGATGAAAGATGTCAGTGTTGATCTTGGGAAACTCTCTACACATTAATTCAAGAGCTGTGTTAGCCAGAGTTTGAGGCATAGGTTGGAGATGTACTAAGAGGGGAAAAGGAAGCAAGGCATTATTTTCCATGTTATCTGTCTCTAGATGGGGAAAGGTGTCAGACCTTGCCACCTTCTGAAATTTGGGGTGGGAGTTAAAATACAGATTACCATTGATTACAAAGCATTTAGTTCATTCAATCATGAATCCAGCATTCAGCATTTTCTCCATGGGCATGCAGCAGTGGCAGCTCTATAAGATACAAGAAGGGAATTAATTAACTCTTGGTCTTGTAAATAGCAACCTGGAATTCTAACTGCCCAGGATCCTCTGAAGAATAAATTCATTGAGTCAGTCCAGTTTTTGCAACTGTCATGAAACCACTTAAAAATTTTATGTTTAAAAACCTCGCCCAAATTTGCTATTTAAAAATGTGCTGTGGTGTGGAATACATGCGCCATAAGGAAACAGTTCTGGAAACTTGTCATCCAAGGTAGGTGAGTTCTAGCCTCTGCCCAGCTGGTCTAAGAGAAGTACCATTGTATGGAAATTTTAAGTAATGTCTAACTGCCTGCTTCCATCCAGAAAGCCTTTGAGGGAGAGAATCGATCACTTCCCTATTTTGCACGCATTGTCTTTATCAATATATCCCCCCAGTTGAGACTTATCAGCCCCATGTGCTATTGACTCTAGACTTGCCTGTTTATCTGCTCACTATGATCTCCCTTCTAAATGAGATGATATATGTCAAATTGCTTTGTAAATTGTGAGCCTTTTTTCTGTTAATTATTTTTCTTGCCTTCGTATCTTTACTTTGTTCTCTCCGTTTAGTGTCCCCTCCACTTCTCAGTGTTCATTCAGAATTTCCCCAGTTTTCTAAGGTTGGCGCATAGCTATCTGCAGCTAATAGATGCTCAGTAAATACCTAAGTAATAAAAGGTTGTCTCAAGACCCAGCTTTTTCATGAAACCTCTCCCAAGTCATCTCCTGGTAATGCACCCATTAGGTGGCTTCCTAAGGTGAGTATGGGTACAGTCACCATCATCAGCAGGACCGCCATTATCTGGAGCCCCTACCTGCTCTGTGCTCTCTGGAGCCCTCCCTGTGCCAGAGTCATATTGTGTTCAGGGCAGGCATGGAAAGCATGGCTATGTCCTCTTCTTTGTTCCTCTATGCTTTAAGGTAGGAAAATAATTCTGCTTTGTCTCTTAATTTCTCAGAGTTCAGAAAAAATGCAGCTGTATGTTCTTGACTAACATTTCTCAACCTTCTTGTAGTTTGGACAAATCCAAGTTAGGGACATTGTGCTGTATTCCATCCATCCATTTATTCATTCCCAAAACCATTTATTGGAACTTCAGGGTGTCTGCCACTGGGCCAGATACTTAGAATACAGTGATGATAAGGTAGATTCCTTGCTCTCAGGAAGTTAGAGGGTGATATTGAGCAGACTTTGTGTGTCTGCTTCTTTCATTTTTAGGTGTTTTCCCTAAAAGATTTCTCAGATTCTCAGCAAGTAGACTCTTGGCAGGGTTGGTTCACTTTTCTCACAGGTGAGGCCAGGCAGATATAATGGGGCTGCATTTCACAGCTATCCTGATTGGAGAAGGTGGTAGGCAATGAGGGGGGTGGGGTGGGAATCTCTAGGGCTTTTGTTCACTCCCTTCAAAGATCATGTGCCTGGGGCTTACCTTTCTACACTAATCCCTGCCTTGCTCAATGTCAGGATTCCCACTCTTGGCTTCAGGAGGGTTATAAAACTGATGAACTATTGAATGGGCCTTGTCCACGTGAGACAGTTTGGATGGACCAGGAAGATTCTTGGGTGGCATGTGGCTATTGGAGGAAGTGCTCAGAGTTGGAAATGAGGACAGTTAAGATGATGCTCAGCACAAGCGATGAAGGAGCTCACAGGAATGGTGACTGATAGTCTGCAGCTTTGGGATCAGCTACCACATGGATCCTTGGTGCTGGTGAATGGCCTTGTGTTGGGCAAGAGACTGGACCATCTCTCAGAGCTGACTCAGTTCTTCTTGAGGGTCACTCTATGTCTGGCCCTCTCAGCATCAATTCACAGAGCTCTGTCCAGGTTAAGCATCCCCCCTTCCTAGGCTGGACAGCTCTCACCTGGTCTCTGTACACACTCTCTGACTCTTCATTTATTTTTCCCCTTGGTTCATTAATTTGAGCAATTTCTCAGGGTGTTATTGGCTTTGGAATAATTAAATAATGCCCCCACCAATATTTCCAACTCAACCTCACTTCTTACCCCCATCATGCTTGAGGGGGGGAGGTGCCACGTTTCTCACAGATCAAAACTACAGGCTTATAAACTCTAAGTTTTGCTTCTTTCATCGTGTAGCTTTTAATTCTCAAAGATCTTTTCTCTTAAAAAGACTGGTTCCTACAACACAGAAATTTTTGGCTTTCCACATTTTTGTTTCTGTTATGAATTTTTAACATCTATGTAAAACTTCAGAAATTGAACATTAAAGCAGTTTTTTGTTTTTTGTTTGTTTGTTTTTTTCATCTGTGCTATAATTCTACCTGGGTCAGTGAATGGGTAGGTGTGGGTTCCAATAAGTTGTCCTGGTGGCTCCAAGGAAGATTGTTATTTAAAATTTTCAAATTTCATCCCGGTATTCATGTCTGAGGCTCAGCAGAAAAATATAGGTTAGGGTTTAACAGGGCCCCTTACTACATCACTTATAACATTCTGATTTATCTCACCTCCTACCATTTTAATCGAGAGAGAGAGAGAGACACACACACACACACACACAGTATGGCTCCTATAAGATATCCAAAGCTAACAGAAAAGCCATAGCTATGAGAGAGGGACGCTGGTTTAGGAAAGATGACAATAGATAACTTTAGTTTGAAACTAACAGATCTGTAGCAGAAGGCAAGGACAACTTTGGAGCAAATTCAGAGCAGCTGAGGGTCCCAATTATTCAGAAAAATCAAAGTATATCATTAGAAAAACTGTGTGCAGGTGATAGATTGTGAAGGAAGAAATGTGAATGGCCTTACTTTACTAGAAATGTGCTTGTCTTACTTTACTAGAAACTGAACAACAATCAGAATGGCAAAGAGTAAAAAAGTCTATTAATGCTAAGAGTTGTCAAGGTGGATGGTGGGCATTTGCTTACTTTTCTATTAGGATAGTAAACTTAGATATTCAGAACATTGTGAAGTACAGTTTGACAATAAGTATTGAAATCCTTAGACAATGTATATGCTTAAAGAGAGTATTTATCAAATAAAGCAGTTTCACCCAGGTATGCACAAAGAATGTTTATCATAGCATTCTTTATAAAGGAAAATTAGAAAATATCTAGATAAAAATCAATGGAAGATTGGTTAAATTATGATGTACAATCACCATGATAATGTTGATCTTTATTGATCAGGAAATATAACCATCATGTATTCTTTAAGGAGGAAAAAATAAGACTATAAAGCCTTACTATTTTGGTAAAAATTTTAAAATGACATGCATATTTATATATAGAAAAAGTTTAAAAGGATGAAATGCTATCTCTGGGCTGTGAGATTATAGGTGCTTTTTATTTTATATTTGTATTTTCTGAATGCTTAATAATCAGAACAAAAAATATTTCTTCTTAGGAATACAGTTTCAGTTATTTGTCTTTTTCCTCTGATCAATAGCTGGAAAATGGCTGGAAGAGATGAGGTAGAGAAACAGGCAAAGGTCTTGGGACAGCTCTGGAAACCTAAGATGGTGACCTGCTTTCTGGTATGAAGAAAAAAGAAGGTTCAATAAACAGTTTAAGTGGAGATTTCCTTTCTTTTAACTTTTGTTCTGCCTGGTGTATTGCCCTATTATAAGAAGGTATTTGTCATACCATACTGATACTTTCTTTTCCTTAAGAGAGAATGCTATATTTTGATGTCTCATGGAGGTAGTGGAGCATGTTTATTTGTCTCTGTAGGGCTATTTATGCTTTTTATCTTCTCTAACAGCATCAAAATGGAAACCATCCCCAAAGGTAACAAGGCTGCCTTATGTTCATCATCTTAGAGGATGTCTGAAGAGGCTGGAGGGAGCAAGTCCCTAGGATAAAATGGAGAATGAATCCCAGGATGGTTAATCTAGTGTGGTTTAGAAGTCTAGTTTGAAATTACCTATTTTTTTAAACAACAGAAATAAGCATAGCATACATGGCCTTACCTTGGTAGGTCCACGGTCAGCTTTGAGCTTGGATCTATCTACTTCCTGTCTGCAGAGGAGTCACACCTCACAGACTCAGCAACAGGTTGCTTGTATGTGGGAATGGTCAGGGATTGTAGGAGGGTTATCAGAGTTACTACACGTCTCAGATTTGAACTATATCTTATAGACTGGAATTTTATCATTTTTATGTCAGGAAGACTCTCAGGCTTATGCTGTTTCCATCCTTCAGTGAATAGATTTCAGCCAATAGCTTCAGCCAATAGCTTTTGTGAATGTATTTCTGCAAAGTACAAGAAAATGCACAGTTTGGTTTAATCTGCAAGTAAATGAAACATTCCTCCTCTGATTTCATTAGTGTGTTTAAATTCATTTCCCAAACCCACATTAGTATCAAAGGGTAAAGTCCATCTCAGCCCACAATTAGTGACTTTATATATATTATTTTAATTTGATCATTAAAACCTGTATGTTTAATGGGCTCTGAGCTCTGCAGCCTGATTTCTCTCCCCACCCCCCTTGACCCTGCCAGTCCTTACTTCACTCTAGCTTTGTGCAGTGACCTCTCTGCCCCTGCCAGCTTCTTTCTCTGGCCAGGCCCACGTATGCGTAACTGAAATATCATGAATTCCAGATGAGTGGGATCCAAATTTGTGAGGTTATTCTATATGCTTATTAATTCCACTGCCCCACACAGGTAGAAATGTGGTTTTAAAAGATGTTGGACACTGAATTTTCCCCATGCATTGCAAGGATGGAAAAAACATGTGCTAAATAACTGAGCTGACCGGCTGCAGAACCGTAGTACTCAAGAGCTCTTAAATTTTTATAATGGCCTGCCTACCTTTGGTGGTCTCGTTACTAGGCTTTGGTAATTGTACTTTGGGACTCTAATGGTGGAAGCATGAGGTAACCTTGCTTTAAGATTTCTTAAATGAGTTAATACCTGGGAGGTGCCCTTGCCCTCTTTCACCCGTTAAACAGCGTTTCTTTGTCTTTTGGCTTATATTAAATGCACTTAAGAGGACAAAAGAGGTCCTAGAGGGAATAAAAAAAAAAGTGTACTGGACTGAGATTTTAAAATACACCTAGTAAACGTCAAATCCTGCATCCAAACTTATGATAGGAATCTAGGTGGTAGTCTGCATCATTTGTTTGAAAGAACACTAGCTGCCGTGGATGGGAACTGTGTGTGTAGATGGAAAATAAATTGGAAAAACTGAGTCAGCATGATGGCAAATAGTAGGCCAAAGATGGCTTTCTTTTGAAATAGGTAATTGAAGCAAAGTGCTTTTAAAGTTTCACTTAGTTAATTAAAAAGTCCCAATTATTCATTTGGTGTCAGACATGCTGGTCTCAGCTCTAGTTGAATATGGGGTGAGTCGTTCACTCTTGTAAGCCCTAGTTTCCTTATCTGGTTAACGGGAATGGCAGTAGTATCTGTTTCATAGTCGTTATGTGGATTAAACGAAAGAATTCTTACAAAACATTTAAATAGCATCATGCCTGGATTCAGTACATACCGTTAATTTACGGGTGCTTTGCTGTCTATAGATGATGTTATTTCTGCTCCAGACTTGAAGGATGTGATATAGTTCCACACAAAATATCTCATTTGATTCTTCCCACTGTCCTTTGAGGTAGGCAGGGTAGGGGTTTTTTAATCACACCGTATTAGGGTAGGGTAGGCTGCAGTAACTGGCCACAAAGCTTTAGTGGCCCAATGCAGTCAATGTTTGTTTATTTCTTGTGTGTGAAATAGTCCCAGTCAGATATTTTGGTTAAAGGTCAGCTTTCTTTCACATGGTGATCCTGGGATATGTTTTCCAGCTTTGCCATCTTCGATGTGTGGCTATTTAGGTCTCCAGCATTAACCACATCCAGTTGGTGGGAAGAGAAAAAGGGGGCACACCACTTTTGTTCATAGTGTGTCGGCCAGTCACATGGCCATGCTTAGCCACAAAGGAAGCGAGGTTATGTGCTCTAGCCGTGTGCCCAGGAAGAGGAGGAAACAGACTTACAGTGGGCAGTTGGCAGCCTCCATCACACACCCCGTTAACCGGATGAAACTCCAGTCCAGGGGAGCTGGACTGATTTGCCCACTGTGGCATAGACCTTTGTGGCCATTGTCTGGCATGGTGGGGTATAATGTGACTCTCAGCTAGAATAACAGGTGAGGGGCCGTGGAGAGGGTATAGAAGGAAAGGAAGAGTGGAGGTGACAGAGGCCTAGCCTTGATATTAGGCCTGGCGGTGCCGCACCCCGCACATTCCCCGCGGACTCTCACAGCAGCTCTGTTTAGTGCCCTAGGAGAGCTTTAACTTCCGCTTTGCTTGAATTTCTTGCTGTTTCTTGCTCCCATCTGTAGATGCCTGGTGGGCCGCTAGTCCTGGGTAAGAGTTTCAAATCACCACTGAGATAAAACAATAGCACCTCTCCAACTGCTATTGTTTCAGGCACCCTGGCTGCAGGCTCAGGGAGAAAACCTTGAATCAATTTGTCTTGTGGAGGCTGAGGGGTTGGCTGCCTGCCCTTCACAACTTGTTAAAATGAACACTTAGACTCTGGGAGGGGGTGAAGCTAAATCTGTGGGGTGATTCTCCGTGATCCTCTCTGCTGATTTTTTTTAATTTTTTTTATTTTATTTTTTTAGGTTCTAGGATGTCAGTGTCACAGTGACAGTGTTGGGAGTCGGGGGAGCACTGAGCCTTCCATTTCTTTTCTTTCCTACCTGAAATGCTTTTGAAAACACTTCAAATTGCCTGGAATTTTGCCCAGATACTTTTTCTCTCCCGGCCAGACTCAAACGTTCTGCCAGAGTTGTTCCTTTGGTACAAGAGTCTCAGAAGACCACAGCTCCTCCCTTTGTCTGAGGGGTGATTAATACCCAGGTCACATATGCTTCAGACGCGCTGCCGAAGGGGCTCCCCCTCTACCCTGGCCAGTGGTCGATTGGACCAGCCAACAAGTTTTGTTTTGCTTGACATGAAAGCTGGTTGAAGTTAAGCAGGAGACATGTTTTTGTTTCTTTAATAAATAAAAGTAAGGACCCTGTACATGAATAAAAGTAAAAGTCACTCCCCTGAGGTTTTTAGGCTTCCAAAAATAGTCCCAAGCTTCGCCAAGGCTAATGCAGCCAGAATTTCCATGGAAAGCTTCGCTGGTGAGGAAGAGGCAGTGCCAGTGGGTGTACAAACAGGCTGCCCGGCCTCTCCACCCCCCACCCCTTCCTGTCTCAGGCCCTGGGAGTTTAGAAAACAGGTTTTTGAAATTGTGTTCATTTTCTGATTCGAGATAAAGAGCAGGGCAGCGGCAGCAGTATTTATCATGGAATCCAATTGGAGGGCTGCAGGGAGGGGGGGGAAGTAGACAGTGAGGTGGATTTATACGGGGGAGAGGGGGAAATTTGTCCCTGTCAGCCAGTGAAGACATACGTCTTTAAAAAAAGAAAGATGGGGCAAGAAAATTATACTAAGTAAATTGATGTTTAAAAATACTTTTAAAAAAATTTTTATTTATTTGACACAGCGAGAGAGAGAGCACAGGCAAGGGGAGCAGCAGACAGAGGGAGAGGGAGAAGCAGGCTCCTCGCTGAGCAAGGAGCCCAATGTGGGGCTCGATCCCAGGACCCTGAGATCATGACCTGAGCCGAAGGCAGTTGCTTAACCGACTGAGCCACCCAGGCATCCCCCCAAAAAACTGTTTTAAAGTGGCTTTCTCCTCCTCTAACTGATTATTCATGGTGAAGGTGAGCTGGTTAGCAGCAAGAAATGGTCTTCTAGTATTTTTAGCTGGAGACCCCTCTTGGGATTTGCCCCGCAGCTTAGGGCCTGCTCTGGCAGACATCCTATGTGTGGATTACTCACCTTGTTCACCGGCAGCTGTGGCCAACTTGTTTCTCTTTGAGTGAATTGGTCCAAGGTATTAACATTTGTCTTCTTAGCAAATCTTACTGAAGTTGAGTGTTTCAGGGACCATTAGAAATATGAGAAGGAAAGAACTGCACTGGCTAGGCTGGATTGCACCCCTCCCCACTACTGGGCACCTTAGAAGTTGCTGTGGCTTTTGCAGGGGGAAAAACCTGGAAGTCTCGAGGAACACAGATGTAAAAAATAAGCACCTTTTTGTTGGGGAGGGAATGAGGATGATGGTAATGTCTTTAGCTATTAAAAATTCAGCTCTGCTTGAGAAAGAGTGCATTAGTTGCTTTAAAAAAGATTTTTATAAACAAATCTGTCCTTAACTAAATCAAGGTGATTTTCAAAAATGAGAAAATCCTCCAATGGGTAACTCAAGCTGAATAAAAGAGGCAAATACTCTTCCTTCCTATTACAAGGCATAACTTGATTTTTCTTGTTTGCCCAATTTAGAAGTGTGTATATGAAGGATGGTCGAACGTGTATGTGTGTGTTGGGTATGGAAGGGGGTTTATTATATACATTATCAGAAACTTGCCAAATACTCCTCAGTTTGAAAGACAGAAAAAGCAAACTAAAATGGATAATAATTATAAGTATTATTTTATACTTTTGTGTGGGCCAAATATTCATGACAATGAAGAGACTTTTAGGAACAAGTCCCCCAGGGTCATGTTCTGCCTGTGGTTGGGGGAGGCTATATGGGGTCAGGAGGGACTGGGATGAAGTGGTCATACTTCCCCACAATAGCTGAGTAGCGGAGTTAGGCTCTTCATGCAGAGATGCTTGTTCAGACAAACAAATTGGATCGCAAGTCTTTCTTCAGAAACTCAGTATCCCTTCTTGGTGAGGCGATCAAGAGTTTGATAGCATAGGAGACAAAGATATGTCATCTTATTTCCTTTGATTACATTGGGGGGGAATATAGAAAAGCTCATTAACTGTGAAAAATAATACAAGGCATAGTTTCACTCTCGAGTCTCCAAAGAAATAGTTTTAAAAGGACCTCCTCGTAGGTTTCTCAAAAAGTTAAAAATAGAACTGATCCAGCAATCACATTACTGGGTATTTACCAAGAGAATACAAGAACACTAATTCAAAGGGATATGCACACCCCTATGTTTATAGCAGCATTATTTACAGTAGCCAAGATATGGAAGCAGCCCAAGTGTCCATTGACTGATGAATGGATAAAGAAGATGTGGTATATATACAATGTAATATTATTCAGCCATAAAAAAGAGTGAAATCCTGCCATTTACAATGACATGGATGGAGCTAGAGAGTATTATGCTAAGAAGGCAAGTCAGAGAAAGACAAATATCTTATGATTTCACTCATATGTGGAATTTAAGAAACAAAACAAATGAGCAAAGGAAAAAGACCAAGAAATAGATTCTTAATTATAGAGAACAAACTGATGGTGACCAGAGGGGAGGTGGGTGGGGGGATGGGTGAAATAGGTGATGGGGATTAAGGAAGGCACTTGTGATGAGCACTGGGTGCTGTATGGAAGTGTTGAATCACTGTATCATACCTGAAACTAATAGAAAACTGTTAACTAATTAAAATAAAAACTTAAAAAAATTTAAAAAATGCATTCACATAAAAATAACTCATTTGAGAGGGATTCTATGAGGAGTCTTTTGGAAAATGAATAAAACATTTGAATGAAAAATAAAAGGACCTCCTAATCACTTAAATTTTTAAACAAAACTATAATCACAACTCTTTTTTTTTGTAGCTAAGAGAGAACTCCTGAATTGCAAAGGCAAGTAATTCTACTTGGAACAGAAGTCTGTTTTTCCTGTGCATACTGAAGCTCTGTGAGAGTCTGTGAAAATGTCTATTTTTCATGCTTCTGGTGATGGTTGCCTTTTTAAATTTTAGCTATACACACTCTTAAAAGGAGAATCCCATCATGTATGTTTTGATGCCAAACCCTTCAGATATTTGTTTTGTTGGAGAATATAGTGTCGATCAAGAAATGTTTTAGTCTCATGAAGGAAACATTTTACTGTAAATGTTCAAGATCTCAAATCCACTCATGAATTCATGTCTTTGTAATGGGAAAACATCTGGGTAAAGGGTAAAAAAATCAGTGTATAAAGGAGATTGTGTTTTTTTTTTTAATAGTACATCAGATTTTCAAATGTGAGTACACTCCAGCAGTGTACCTCTTGTATAAAGCAATGCTTCCTTTCGTATAAGGACATCCTGCTCTTTCCAGCTGCAGTCATAGTAAGTTTCAGTAAACAAACCCGTCCTTACCATACGCTGTGCCTTTCACAATTCTACAGACTTCAATTTTAATCCTACAATTTTAGTCATTAGAAGGGGCTTGCGTGTTGGACCTGTCCTCCTAAGGAATTTTCTTTCCCTTCTTCGTGAAGTTTCTATCATCCTTCGGCAGGTGTGCCTGCATCTCCAATAACTAGAATCATGGACTGTTGCATGCCTTGTAGGACACCTAGACTTGGCTCTGAATTTATAGCTGGAGAAATTGTGGCCCAGAATGGTAAAGGGACTTCTCTCAGCTCAATGTGAAGAGAAGTATCACCTGCTTTGTTGCCCAAAATGTTTCTCAAGGCTCTCATCACCTCTTTCTCCCCACAGCCACTGCCCTGCTTCAGCCTTCATCACCTTTTCTTTGGGCCCTAACATCACCGCCCCTTGTCTGGCCTTTCCCAATCTTCCCCTGTCCACTTTACACCCTTGCTACTGAAGTTAGATTAATCCATCTAAAATATGCGTATGGCGAATGTCCCTTCTGTGCTAAGACACCCCCCGCGTCACCTTTAGGATGAATTCCAAGGTCCCGGCCACTCTGTGACTGAACCCTGTGTATCTCTCTAGCCTCGTTTGCCATCTTTTCCATCTCATTCTTTATGCTTTCTGGATACTGAGCTGCCTTCGGTGCCCACATCCACAGCTACCAAACTGTCGCTCACCTGTGAGGTTGTGGTCATGCTGTTCTTGTATCGGGCAGATACTTTGGCTGCGATAAATGAAGCCAAACCCCGTTGACCTGGTCAGAAAAGAAATTTATTAAACCAACATTGGGCAGCTCATAGAATTACCACAAAGACTGAAGAACTGGGTCAGAGGCTACCCAGCTGAAACTAGCTCAAATCACACTCTGAAGCAGGTGTATTGAGGTTGTATTGTTGTGGTCCCCAGACTGCAGCCTGCTCTGCCTGCGTCTTGACCCTGGGACTGGGGGCTGCCCTGACTCCCGTGGCACTGTCTGTAGAAGCTGGACCTTCATATGGCTGCTCGCAGTACCAGAAGTGATTTTTTTTTTTTTTTTTTTGTGGTCTGTGTTTCTTTGTGTCATTAGCTCTCAATTTAATGTTTTTGACATGTGGACCTGCTTGTCCAAGCCTAAGTCACATGTCTGCCCCTAATTGCATAGGATGGGGAAAAGATAGTATCTGAAATGTTCACCTTCTATGCAGGGAAACCCACAAAGCTTCAAAAGGAGGGAAATTCCCCAAAGGAAGTTCAGATATTGAGCAGCCTAAAGAGTGACAGCTGTCCACTATGATTCTTCAGCCTTTGTGACAATTCTGTGAGTTGCCCAGCATTCTTTCATGGCTTACTTTGATGCACTCTTCCACATTTATTTACCTAGTTAATTCTTGCTCATGTTTTCATATAAGCACAAGCGTCTTTGCCTCAAGGAAATCTTCTTTGCACCCAGGTTGGGATTGGTCTCGCCCATAGTCCTTTGGGCATATTTATGCTTTATCGTTTATGACACTTTATTGTATTTCTGTTTAGGTATTTGTTACTATTAGGTATTTTGTTCCTGTTTAGGTATCCACCTCTCATTTTTAAACTCTCCACGCACGCGTAGGTACTGTGCCTTAGGTATCTTTGGACACTCAGTGCTTCCTATAGTGTTTGGCTAATTGACCTGCCTGATGAATTCATTCATTAATTTGTTCACTGTTAGTTGAACTGAATAGAACTGAGTTGCCAAAGGTTACACAGGTTAATAGTGGCACAGGTGGGAGTAATCCCCAAGTCTCTTGACTTCATTATTTCTGAAAGAAACAGGAACATCCCTCCTTTCCCCCTCTTTCACCCCTCATCCCTATTAATTTCTCTCCATGGTTTGGATTCTATCAGTCTTCTTCATTCTTTTTTTTTTTTTTTTTAAGATTTTATTTATTTGACAGGGAGAGACACAGCAAGAGAGGGGACACAAGCAGGGGGAGTGGGAGAGGGAGAAGCAGGCTTCCTGCCGAGCAGGGAGCCCTATGCGGGGCTCGATCCCAGGACCCTGGGATCATGACCTGAGCCGAAGGCAGACACTTAACGACTGAGCCACCCAGGCACCCCTATCAGTCTTCTTCATTCTGAGTGGATTCTTTGCCAACCACTACTATGGCAAATGGTTTAAGGACTCAGAGCTATTTATTTTTTTTATTACGTTATGTTAGTCACCATACAGTACACATTAGTTTTTGATGTAGTGTTCCATGATTCATTGTTTGCGTATAACACTCAGTGCTATTGATTTGTAAACTGTGGTCCTGTCCTGGATTTTGGGAAGATACCTGTAGCCACAATTTGGCCTTGAATCATTGTGTTACAAATTGAATAGGCTTCCTTGGAGCAGAAGTCCTAACAGATCAATAGTTTGGCCCATGGACCCTCTGGCTAAGAAGTGCATGCATTTTTAAGAGGAACATAAGCACAGCTCATACCAGTCATACAGCAGCTTGGGTAGATGGATTTATGCTACAGCAGTCATCCCTGGGTAGAAATGTGGGCCAAGAGCCAGGAGACCCTAGTTCAATTTCCAGTTAAGTCATCTCTGTTTATTTCTCACAGAATACATATTTAAAAAAAGTTGAAATTAAAACGTCATGCTTAAAACACTCTATAGTAAACAGAGGTCTTAAAAGAAAAGCTGTTGCCAGCACCACTTTTTGTTAAAGCTGTATCCAATTTAAAGTTTATTTTATACCCGGGATACAGAATGGTGTGTAGAGTGCTATAAGAAGTCCCCACACATCTGGGCAGGACTGATCAGAGATTTTGGCAGGCTTTTCTCTGGACAGGCTATCCACATGCTTGGGGTGGCTTTGGGCATTGGTGGATGCATGTGGATCTGCACATGGGACATTGGAAACTAGATGTGTGCATCTATAACCCACTCCTTTCTGCCACACTTCACAGGTCCATAGGTATCGCCTTTCTCTTCATGTCCTTCCCCACCCCTATCACCCCACCACCTTCAGATTAGTCTCTGCATCCACTGTTTCCCCTTTCCAGTCAGCATGGATCATTTTACTCATATCGTCTCTGCTTCAACTCAATTAGTGCCTCCTATTGTTCTTAGGATGAGGGTGAAATCCTTAATATGGCCCAAGCTCTTAGATTTGGGCCCATCTTTTCTCCAGCCTGGCCTGGCAACCACCCTGTTGCCTCTGTTCTCCATGGGGCAGCTGTATTGGGTTGTCAGTACCACGAGTTTGTGCCATGCCTCTCCTGCCCCAAGGACACCCTCATGATATTTCTTCTGTTTGGGAACATCTTCGTGACTCTCCCCCCATTCTCTTCACCTAGTTAATGCCTACTCATCCTTCCAATTTCCGTTCAGAAGTCACTTCTTTAGGAAACTCTTCCCTAACCTCCTACTCACTGTGAGTCCCCCTTGCTTATACTCTTATAACACTGCAAGAGCATTCTTTTTCTTTTCAGCATTTATCATCATGTGAACTTAGACATTTATTTCTGTGATTATTTGAATAATCTTTCATTGTCTCTAACATTAATGAAACATTTATCCAAAACTTACTGCATATAGATGGTCTCTGACTTATGATGTTCGACTTACAATTTTTCTACTTTACGATGGTACAAAAGTGATACCCATTCAGTAGAAACAATACTTTGAATTTTGAATTTGGATTTTTTTCCCAGGCTAGGGATATATGCAGGATGATCCTTTGTCATGATGCTGATCAGGGGCAGTGAGCCACAGCTCCCAGCCAACTATGCGTCCACAGGGTAAACAACCTCTACACTCAAAACCATTCTGTTTTCTGCTTTCAGTACAGCATTCAGTAAATTACATGAGATAGTCAACATTTTATTATAAAATTGGCTTTGTATTGGATAATTTTTGCCCAACTGTAGGCTCCTGTAAGTGTTCTGAGCATGTTTAAAGTAGGCTGGGCTAAGCTGTGATGTTCAGTAGGTTAGGTGTATTAAATGCATTTTCAACTTATGAGCTTTTTTTCTCCAAGATTTTATTTAAATTCAAGTTAACATATAGTGTAGTATTAGTTTCAGGAGTAGAATCTAGTGATTCATCACTTACACATAATACCCAGTGCTCATCACAACAAGTGCCCTCCTTAATGCCCATCACCCATTTAGCCCATTCCCATGACCCACCTCCCCTCCAGCAACCCTCAGTTTTTTCTCTATAGTTAAGAGTCTCTTATGTTTTGCTTCCCTCTCTGTTTTTATCTTATTTTTATTTTCCTTCCCTTCCCCTATGTTCATCTGTTTTGTTTCTTAAATTTTCAACTTACAGTGGATTTATCTGGATGTAACCTCATCGTAAAGCAAGGAAGATCTGTATTTGACAATTTCTAAGTCCTCTCAATGTACTGACTTATTTAATTGTCACATAATTGAGGAAGTATGTCCTATTACTGTCCTTCCTGAGGGCTTAAGTAGCTTGGTCACAGGCACACAGCTAGTAGACGTAGAGTTGGGATTTGAACCTAGGCTGACTGACCCCAGTGTGTACAGATTTAATCAAGACCTTGCATTGCCTTCTGGTAGACCAAGATTTCTCAATCTTTGATTATTGCTCCCTTAAAGAGCACTTTTTAGATATGTTTTACTAATCCTCCCCCTGGAAAATTTTAATACTACAGATATACTGTCATGGGCAGAATAGTGGCTCTCCTCCCTGCCCCCACCTCAAGACATCTATATCTTAGACCCTGGAACCTGTGAATAAGTCATAATACATGGAAAGGGGGAATTAAAGCTGCAGATGGATTAAAGTTTGTTAATTAGCTGACCTTGAGATGGGAAGATTATCCTGGATTATCCTGGTGGGCCCAGTATAATTACAAGTGTTCTCATAAGTGAAAGAGGGAGGCGGGAGAGTCAATGTGAGGGAGATGGCAGTGTGAGAAAGACTTGACTGTCATTGCTGGCTTTGAAGATAGAAGAGGGCCAAGAGTCAGGGAATGTGGGCAACCTCTAGAAACTGGAAAAGGCAAGGAAACTGATTCTTCCCCAGAGTTTACAGAAGGAATGCAGTCTTGCCAAGGCCTTGATTTCAACCCAGTGAGACCCATTTCAGACTTCTGACTCCAGAATTGAAGATAATAAATTTGTGTTAACACAAATTTAGTAGTTTAAGATAATTTGTTACAGCAACAATAGGTATATTGTTATATATATTGTATATGTATATACATATATAAAAATATGTATATGTGTACAATATGTGTATATATATGTGTGTATGTATATGCACATGTATGTGTACAGTTGCATATATGTCATGTACTATATAGATATCTGTTTTATACATAAAATGAGTAAGGTTTCTTCACCACCTAGGAACTGGTTTGTTCCCCTTTGGGGCAGTAGTGCTCCTGTTGAGAATGCATGTACTGGACCACAAGAATAAGAATCATCTCTGGCTTCGATCACTCTTCTGCCTGGTGTCTGACACATTGTAGGCAGTCAATAAATATTTGTTGATTGAGTGAATGAGTAAATAGGTGAATGACTATGAATGACTTGAATTAAGGGTCATAATCCTGTTGATGAAAAATAAAGCAGGCTAAAGGACTAACTCCATGTTGGAAGTGGGAGAATCAGCATTTCTGAATACCTGTGAGACTGTAGTGTTGTGAATGGCATGTTTATCTCCACAGATTTATCAGTGTCTGAGGGCACCTTTAGCATTGGCTAAAGTGATCAAGGCACCAAAGAAAGGGGCTTGAGCATGTACTCTGTGACATCCAGTGAGCACAACGGTAGGCAAATGGCCTTGGTTTGCAAAGCTCTAGGATTTGATCTTAAACGAGCCATTCTAAGTTTTATATGGAGCCAAGAGCTTCAGGGACAGATGCTGTTTTTCTGCCAGTTCTCCCTCTTCTCTCTTACCTGTCAGGTGTCCACTTGGAAAGAGCTTAAGGTTCCATAATCGGTGACCCAGCTTGTGCAGGAGAACCCACATTCCCACGTGATTTTCTGGCCACCGCCCTGGCTCTGGGGAGGGTGTGGACTCTTCCTAGGGCCTGCTCTGTATGTGTATTATAGTGATGATGGGAGCACTAAACTACCTTGGATGACAGGCCATGCTGGCTTTGGTTATGCTCCTGGTGCTGGCAAGTTAAGCACATTCCTTTCTAACTCTCCTAGAGATGCTGTGTGGGACAGCCAGGCAGAACCACCCCATTGGGGTGAATCCAGGGGGATGAAGTGAAGAATGTGCCGAGCTCTGCACTTCCATGCCAACTGGGAATGGCCAGAGTCCGGAGGATTGCTGGAGGAGAAGCTGGGGGTCTTTGGAGAGGTGGCCAAGATGGGGGGTGGGGCACTGCACAGCCCAGGAGGCCTTTGGGGGAGTTATTTCACAGTTACATGTGAAGGATGGGCTCAGAGCTGTACTTGGCAGAGTCTGTCGCTTCACTTGATCTTACCACATGGCAGTGCTGGTCTCCAGGGCCCATGCATAGCTAACAAGGAACACTTGTCTGGCATTCACGTTTACAAATAACTTTCCAGTGCAAGATTTTGGGACGGTGAGTCTTGAGAGGGCCTGGTCTAGCCTCTCAGTGGCTGTTTTGTTTCCATATTTTAGCTATCATAGATTCCAATGCCTACTAGGTGCAGTGATAACAGCAAACACAAACATTTGGATTGCATTTTCCATTCAATATGTTTTTTGACTTCTGTTAGCTCAATGGAAGTTGTGAGACTGGATCTTATACTTTCATTTTTCAGATGAGAAAAACTTAGCAAAGCAAATTAACACGCACTATTGATTAGGCTATAGAAAATAATAACATGATCTACCTAAGTATGGCACTACTGTAAGTACTTTATTCATTTAATTCCTAGAGTATTGGAGTAGCCATTATTATTACTCTGTTTACAAATGCAAAAATCGAGGTGCAAGATGACAAACTACTTGCCCAAGCTCATATAACTATTAAGAATAGATAGGCAGGGTTTGAACCCAGGCAGCCTGGCATCACAGACTGCCATTTCAACCTCTGTGCCGTTCTGTATCCCTACACATTATTTCCAGGGCTGAATTCCACACCCTTATTTCATCTCTACTATGGTTACCTCTTTATGCCAAGCAATCTGTGAAGGAAAATGACATTATTCCTGCTTATAGTCTGGTTGGGGAGAAAGGTATGTACCAGGTAAAAGCCATAGGGGTCCAGGGGGGTGGTGTGGGACCTCGAAGAATAGCCTAGGAGACTTAAATCTGGTGGTATCTACAGCCCCTTCCCTGCTGGTCTTGCCCACTCTGGCTTCCCAGTCCCAAATTGTCTCTTAAAGGGAGTCCCCCTTGTCATTTTCCTAGATTAGTCTTTTTGACCTTATATTTGGGGGATTTGGGGACCATGCCTCTGGGAAGTTTCTCCTAGGAAATTCACCCCATATGCAACATGATTAGCAAATGCAGAGGTCACTGGTCACTTATAACCAGTAAGCGAACTGCTCTAAAGAAATATTCTAAATTGTCCTATGCTAGGTGCCTGAAATGGAGAACTTTTGGGCTCTGGCCTTTCCTGGCTGGTTTCTCATCAACTTGGAAGGATCATCTGTTGCTGCCTCTGTTGGGTGCTGCCTTTTCTAATTTTGGATTGAACCCAGCACTCCATGGCTACTTTCCCCAGCCACTAGCCCAGTTCAGCCTTGACTACTACCTCCCCAAGGGCATCATTTTCTAGACTGTAGTGCCATCTTTTGCCTGTATTTTGCAAACCCCAAATTGGAATTTGTAGGTGTGGCATGTATTTATATACTTTTGGGGATAATGCTTTAAAATATTTGAAATTAGAGGTGTATTTTGGTTTTCCGAACATTTGGTTGCCATCACCACCACTATAATTTTGCCAGAATCCCTATAGTCTGATTGTTGTGACCATTTCTTTCTTCCTGCTAGCCATGACAGAATCTCTATTTCCTGCATTGGGGTTCTCTCGGCTCTCTCTCTCTCTCTTTTTTTTTTTTTGCCTACTTCAAGTCTATGCCACAGCTTGAAAAGGTGATTACTCTGCATGCATGATTGTATCACTAAGTAATATAAGACCATTTGATGTTTGCTTAGCCCTTTACTTTTAACCTTGATGTAGCTTTTAGTACCTGCATTAAAGTTCTTTGTTTTCACATCTGTTTCTTTTATAGATCATAAACTTCTTAAGATCAGGGATCCTTCCTCATTTATCTTTGCATTCTCATTCCAAGCATGGTATTGGGAACACAATGTGTGTCCAAAAAATGGTGTAGAAAAATCAAATTAATGTCTTTTTCTACACCAAAAAATGATGTAGAAAAATCAAATTAATGTTTCATAGATGATTCACTTTTATCACCCCCTGAGTCACAACTATATATGTATGTCTCCTCTACCAAGCGTTAAGCTGTTAGCTTGGACCATCTAGTACAAACTATAGATTAATATTATTTTTTTCTGTAGCATGTGGTAATAAAACTAATAAAACTAATTAGCATGCTAAAGGAGTCTGTGCTCATTCATACTGATAATTCTAATAAAAAACATTCATATAATACTATATGCCAGGCACTGTTATAGGACATAGCAGAGATTATTACAACATTATATCCATTTTGCCAAGAACTAAAGTAATTTGCCCAAGGTGATGCTGCCAAGTGATCAAGTTGGGATTGAATCTTGTAGAGTGAACCAGAGGCCAAGCACTTAGACACTATGCTACATTTCCTTTTGAGTAACCTAATTAGCATCTACTGAGATCCTGTGTGATAGATGCTTCTCCTCTCATTTTCTTATATAACCTTGACAATAAGATTAAGAGATAAGTATAATTATTAGGTCTTTTAAAATTTTTTTTCTTCCAAGATTTTATTTAAATCCACCATATAGTGTAGTATTGGTTTCAGGAGTAAAATCTAGTGATTCATCACTTACGTAGAACACCCAGTGCTCATCACAACACATGCCCTCCTTAACGCCCATCACCCATTTATAAAGCCCATCCCCCTACTGACCTCCTCTCCAGCAACCCTCAGTTTTTCCTCTATAGTTAAGTCTCATATGGTTTGCCTCCTTTCTGTTTTTATCTTTTTTTTAAGATTTTTTATTTATTTGAGAAAGTGCGCACATGAGAGAGAGCATAAGCGGGGGGAGGGGCAAAGGGAGAGGGAGAAGCAGACTCCCAGCTGAGTAGGGAGCCAGACGTGGGGCTCGATCCCAGGACCCTGAGATCATGACCTGAGCTGAAGGCAGACACTTAACCGACTGAGCCTCCCAGGTGTCCCTCTTTGTTTTTATCTTATTTTTCTTTCCCTGCCCCTATGTTCATCTGTTTTGTTTCTTAAATTCCACATATAAGTGAAATCATATGATATTTGTCTTTCTCTGCCTGACTTATTTTGTTTAGCATAATATACTCTAGTTCCATCCATGTGGTAGCAAATGGCAAGATTTCATTTTTTTTTTTTGATGGCTAATATTCCATTGTGTATATATATATACACCACATCTTTATCCATTTATCAGTTGATGGACATTTGGGCTCTTTGCATAATTAGGCTATTGTTGATAATGCAGCTATAAACATCAGGGTGCATGTGCCCCTTCAAACCAGTATTTTTGTATTCTTCAGGTAAATACCTACTGGTGCAATTGCTGGGTCATAGGGTAGTTCTGTTTTTACCTTTTTGAGGAACCTCCATAGTCTTTTCCAGAGTGGCTGCACCAGTTTGTGTTTCCACCAACAGTATAAGAGGGTTCCCCTTTCTCTGCATCCTCACCAACATCTGTTTTTTCCTGAGTTGTTAATTTTAAACATTCTGACAGGTGTGAGGTGATATCTCATTGCGGTTTTGATTTGTATTTCCCTGATGATGAGTGATGTTGAGCATTTTTTTCATGTGTCCGTTAACCATTTGTATGTCTTCTTTGGAGAAATGTCTGTTCATGTCTTTTGACCTTCTTTTTTTTTTTTATGTTCAGTTAGCCAACATATAGTAGTACATCATTAGTTTTTGATGTAGTGTTCAATGATTCATTAGTTGCATATAATACCCAGTGCTGATCACAACACGTGCCCTCCGTAATACCCATCACCCAGTTACCCTGTCGACCTACCTTTCTCCCTTCTGTAAACCTCAGTTTGTTTCCCAGAGTCCAGGGTCTCTCATGGTTTGTCTCCCTCTCTGAATTCTTCCCATTCAGTTTTCCCTCCCTTCCCCTGTGGTCCTCCATGGTATTTCTTATGCTCCATATATGAGTGAAACCATATAATTATTGTCTTTCTCTGCTTGACTTATTTCACTTAGCATAATTCCCTCCAGTTCCATCCATGTCGATGCAAATGGTAGGTATTCGTTCTTTCTGATGGCTGAGTAATATTCCATTGTATATATGAACCATATCTTCTATATCCTTTCATCTGTTGAAGGACATCTCAGGTCCTTTCACAGTTTGGCTATTGTGGACATTGCTGCTATGAACATTGGGGAGCATGTGCCCCTTCTTTTCACCACATCTGTATCTTTGGGCTAAACACCTACGACCCAGCAATTGCACTACTAGGTGTTTATCTTTTGCCCTTATTTAATTTTTTTAGTTGAGAAAACTGAAACTCTGCTTAAATGGCTGGTCCAAGGTCATACTACTAGTAAGGGGAAGAATCTGAATTTAGAAGCTTTTAGATGCCCTGTTCTTTCCATCATATCACAGCTGGATGCAAATCAATGAATCAATGCTAAATTCCTGGGGCCTAGTTTGTCACAATTTTCACTTTGCAAATCTAAGTCTTAAGGGGCTTTGGAATTTGACAGATTTTGGTTTGAGTCCTGGTTCTGCCAGTTTCTGGTTCTCAGGCACTATTCAAATAAAATTAACATCTTGTTGTCTGTTTCCTTATCATGAAAATGGATTTTATATGTGAAAATTAAATTTATAGGGTATAAGGAGAGTGCCTAGGACATGGGTAAAACTCTGTACATATTAACTTCTATTCACAAAACTGGCAAATGGCAGGATTTGAATATTCAACCTTGCTTAACTCCATTAGACCCCCTCTACTTCTCATCTGGCTCCCCATGGGCACTCTCTGTAGCCTCCTGTCATCACCTTATTTAATGACTTAATGGGGGGATGAATGCCTCTTGCAGAACTAGCAAGTTTTACTGATGGCTCCTTAATTGATTCCAAAAACAAGAAAATATTTATTCTAGAACTAAATAGCTTTGGGTGCAACATCACCAAGTCAAAGAAGGAGAAACAACAGAATTAGGTATGTGGAAATTTGTAGTTTGAGGGCCTATCATCAGTTTAACCTTATGCAGTTTTCCTGGAGGTACCTGCTTAGAGCAATATGACTCTACGACATAAAACCCAGAAAAGGCAGATAACTCCTAGGACAAAAGAAAATTAAATAAAAAAAAATGAAAAGAACAAATACACCAACAAGATGAATTTGTCCCATTTAAAGGCCGTCAAACAATGCTTGGGTTATACATAATTTTTTTAAGAAAGAGGGAGGGGAAGGGGCAGAGGAAGAGGGAGAGAGAGAATCTCAAGCAGGCTCCATGCCCAGTGTGGAGCCTGATGCAGGGCTGGATCCCAAGACCCTGAGATCATGACCTGAGTGGAAATCAATGGTTGGATGCCTAACTGACTGAGCCACCCAGGTGCCCCTACACAGAATTATTTTTAATGCATGAATTTTAAATGTTTCAGATTCACTAGTTTGTAGTTAGTTCTTACCTTCTATAGAAGCAAGGTAGAGGTAGCATCAACCTGTGAGGTGAACTTGGATATCTGGGGGAGAGAGAGGTAGTGATCTGGAAACTCTTTCCAGGGACCATTGCTTCCCTGCTGGTCCAGGTGGCCCCTGTAGCTTGAGCTCAGGCACCCTTGGGCTCTACTCTCTACTCTTCTCCCCACTAGCTGCTTTCCTTTTGCAAAATCATGATGTTCTTTCCTAAGTTAGGGGACAAGAATTTTATTTTCCAGAATAGACTATGAAGCTAGGATACAATTACTCATATGGTTTAATTTAAAATGCAAAATCTTTGAAAAATAGGTATTTTCAAAATAAGCGTTTTGGTCTGGAGCTCTGGTTCTCATTAACTTGGCTGAAGCCCTTGATGATATGTTGGAACTGTTTAAACACCAGCTCACATGCCTGCTCTCAGGTGTTCATCAACCCCCTACTTTCCCGAGGGACCCTGGCCAGCGGCATCCTGACAGGTCTGAGCCAAAGCCTGGTGTTCCCCTCACTCCATCCGTGACTTTTGTGAAAGGGAGCTGAGTGGTTTAATGTGATGTTTTGTTAATCTCTGCTCATTTTGCTGAAGTGCATGGTGCAGGAATGACGGTACTTGGGGGTCTAGTTCTGCCTCAAACAGTGTGCATGGTCTCCTGCCGCCCTGGCCAGGGACTTACCTTCACTGGGATTCATTGCATGTGAGTCTTTAAGAAAAACTTTGGCTGAGGCTGAAGAGTCTTTCCAGCCTGATGGGAATATATTAAATATTACTAGAACAAGCCAAATATAATCTCTGTACCTACTGTTAAACCTAGAAGGCATGGTAGAAAAAAGACATTCCATACACATATAAAATTTCATGTTTGCTTTAAGACATGCCTTTTATCATTGATGTCCAAGTACATTTAAAGCATTAACTGCTGGTTCGCAGGAATGACCTTCTTTAGGGAGAAAGGCAAGAAACCTGGTAATCCTTTTTCTATAGGTCCTCATGAAAGGGATAGCAGAGCTCTAAGGCTGCAAACACCCACATTTCAGGGTGCTAAGGCCTGGATGGATGCTTGTGAGATACATGGTCCTTCTCTTCCTCGAGCACATGAGGAGAGGTCCTGTGCTATAAACATATCAAGGTTTAAGTCCCCTGGCCACCCCCACAAGCTGGAATACCACAGACAGGGTGCATTTGGAAAGTCTTCTGGACCCCTTAGCCACTTTGTTCAGACTTCTCTTCAAAAGACTTCAGAAGAGCCTCTCAGCAGTTTTCTATTTGGAAAGTAAAAACGGATGTAGTCTTTTAATCTCATTATCCTGATACTTCTTGGGACTCAACATTCATAAACCCAGTCAATTCAACTGTGCCCCATATGCTTGGCATCTTGGCCCTTGCCCTCAATGCTAAGCCTCTACCCAGAGTCCTTTTCTCTTCATATTTCCCAGGACTTCCTCCTCCATCCTCCTTATTCTGCTGTCCCCTTTCCCAACATATTCCATTTTGCCCTCCTCGGCGCTTAGACCTTTATTCTTCTCAATGTCCCTTTCACCATCTGCTCAGTAGAAACTTGTAGATCTGCAATTCTGAAGTAAAGAAATGCACTGAGAACTGAAAGCTCTTTGAATTTTACTTCATGACAAAAATAGACCTGAATTGATGGGAAGCTATTTATCCTACTTGCTATTGATCATACATTTGTCTGCAGAAATATTAGGGTATTTGGTTATGAAGTGTTATGTATTAACTATGTGTGTTCCATTATTTTATAAAATCTGAAAAATTCTGAATCCAGAAACACATCTGGCCCCAATGGTTTTGGATAAGGGATTATAGACCTATCTTCTAAACCATTGCTTTTAACTTCTGGTAAAGTCCTTTCCTGCATTTAGGATGGTGCTTTCTGGCTATTCCCCATGTTCCTGAGTTTTTGTTGACATTGTCTGCTTATCTTCTGGTCATTTCCCTCCATGATGGAGGCTACACATCTCCATCTTTTTCTTCTTCCCTGATCTCTGCACTAAATTCACCCTGACTCAGCCCACTACTTGCCAACTCCAGGGCACCTTTTTCATTATTTTGCTTGCTCTCTCTATCACTAGGGACTGTTCATTTCTCCTTTCTTGATACCAACTCCTTTTCTTCTTTAGCACCATTCTCCCTGGTCCTCTTCTCCCTCTCCAACCAGTATTGCTTGTTAGTGTGGTTTCCTGGCCCATTACACTCTGCCCACGTGTCCTCTCAGAGGTCACTACAGACAAGAAGGCTGGGTCACTCTGGGTGATTCCATAGACCTTCCCTTCCCATGAGCCCTGACTTCTTTGTGCCCATTCATTTATCAAGAAAAGGATGGTCATCATCCCTCCTCATTCTCTCATTCTCCGAAAACAATCTCATGTACTCTCATAGCTTCACCTTAAGACTTAGACCTTCCCCTGAACTCTAGAGTGGGGAATACAACTTCCTACTGGATGTTGCCTTTTCCAGTGGATCCCCACACTTAACATGTCCACAGAAAACCTCCCTTTATGAATGCTTCTACCATTCAGAAATGAGGAACCTGGGTCATTCTCATGGATCATCTTCCAAGTCCTTTTAACATGATCTTTGATAGCATCTTTTGTCTTCTGGAATGGTAAGATATTCCAGGCTCATCTTTCCTAATTCCTGCCCCAGACATGGAGTCATTCATTTCTCCAGTGATTCTTGGGGCCTGCTCGTGGAAAATGACATTTAGAACCCAATCTAGTGTGGAGATGCTGATTTTTGAGGTCAGTCATAGTTTCTAGGCCTTTTCAACAGACAATGTCATGAGAAGATATCTTTTTAAAAAGAATTTTAATTCCAGTATAGTTAACATATAATGCTATATTAATTTCATGTATACAATATAGTGATTCAATAATTTTATACATTTCTCATTGCTCATGATAAGAACACTCTCAATCCCCTTCATCTATCTTACCCACCTCCCCTTTGGAACCTTTGGTTTGTTCTCTGTAGTTAAGAGTCTGTTTTGTGGTCTGTTGCTTTTCTTTGTTCATTTGTTTTGCTTCTTAAATTCCACATGTGTGAAATCATAGGGTATTTGTTTTTCTCTGACTCACTTATTTCACTTTTGATTATACCCTCTAGATCTATCCATGTTGTTGCAAATAGTAAGATTTCATTCTTTTTTATGGCTGAGTAATATTCCAGTGTGTGTGTGTGTGTGTGTGTGTGTGTGTGTGTGCATGCCACATCTGTGTCCATTCCTCTATTGATGAATACTTGGATTGCTTCCATAATTTGGCTATTGTGAATCGTTCTGCAATAAACATAAGGGTGCATATATCTTTTAGAATGAATGTTTTCTTTGGGTAAATACCCAGTAGTAGAATTACTGTATTATATGATAATTCTATCCTTGATTTTTTGTGGAACCTCCATACTGTTTTCCACAGTGGCTGTACCAGTTTTCATTCCAAAAAACACTGATAGGGATTCATTTTTCTCCATGTCCTTGACAACACTTGTTTCTTGTGTTTTTGTTTAGCCTTTATGACCAATGTAAGGGGATATCGCATTGTGGTTTTGATTTACATTTCCCCGATGAGGGGTGATGTTGAGCATCTTTGCATATGTCTTTTGGCCATTGGTATGTCTTTGGAGAAATGTCTGTTCACGTCTTCTGCCCATTTTTAAATTAGATTATTTGTTTTTTTTCTGCTGTGCAGTTGTATAAGTACTTTATATATTTTGGATCCTAACCCTTTATCAGATACATCATTTTCAAATATCTTTCCACATTCAGTAGATTGTCTTTTAGTTTTGTTGATTCTTTCTTTTGCTGTGCCAAAGCTTTTTCTTTTTATCTAATCCCAGTCATTTATTTTTGCTTTTGTGTCCCTTACCACAGGAGACAAATCTAGAGAAGATTGCTATCGCCAGTTTCAGAGAATTTACTGACTGTGCTCTTTTCTAGGAATTTTATGGTTCCAGTTCTCACATTTAGGTCTTTAATCCATTTTGAGTTTACTTTTTTATATGGTGTAAGAAAGTGGTTCAGTTTCATTCTTCTGCATGCTGCATGTCCAGTTTTCCCAGTACCATGGGTAAAAGAGACTTTTTCCTATTGCATAGTCTTGTCTCCTTTGTCAAAGATCAGTTGTCCATATAATTGTGGGTTGTTTTTCTGGGCTATTACATTGATCTTTGTGTCTGTTTTTGTGTCAGTACCATACCAGTTTGATTACTGCAGCCTTGCATTGTATCTTAAAATCTGGGATTGTGATACTTCCAGTTTTGTTCTTCTTTTTCAAGATTGCTTTGGCTATTTGGGGTCCTCTGTGGTTCCATACAAGTTTTATAATTATTTGTCCTAATTCCGTGAAAAATCCTGTTGATATTTTGATAGGGGTTGAGTTAAATCTGTAGATTGCTTTGGGTAGTATGGACATTTTAACAATATTTGTTCTCCCAATCCATGAACATGGAATATCTTTCCATGTATTTGCATCATCTTCAATTTCTTTCATATGTTGTTTTATAGTTTCCAGAGTATAGTTCTTTCACTTTCTTGGTTAAGTTTATTTCTAGGTATTTTATTATTTTTGGTACAATTATAAATGGGATTTTTTTTTTGTGTGTTTATTTTTTGTTTTTTAGAGAGGAGAGGAGGGGCAGAGGGAGGGAGAGAGAGAAGGAGAGAATCTTAAGCAGGCTCCACACCCAGCACAGAGCCTGACACAGGGCTTGATCTCATGACCTTGAGATGATGACCTGATCCAAAATCAAGAGTCAGACGCTTAACTGATTGAGCCACCCAGGCACCTCAGTGGGATTATATTCTTAATTTCTCTTTCTGCTACTTCATTATTAGTGTGTAGAAATGCAACAGATTACTGTACATTGATTTCATATCCTGTGACCTTACTGAATTCATTTATCAGTTCTAGTAGTTTTTTTGGTGGAGTCTTTAGGGTTTTCTATATATAGTATCCTGTCTTCTGCAAATAGTGAAAGTTTTAGTTCTTTCTGAACAACTTGGATGCCTTTTATTTCTTTTTCTTGTCTGATTGCTGTGACTAGGACTTCCAGTACTATGTTGAATAAAAGTGGTGAGTGTGGACATCTTTGTCTTGTTCCTGACCTTAGGAGAAAAGGTCTCAGTTTTTCACCATTGAGTATGATGTTTGCTGTGGGGTTTTCACATATGGCCTTTATTATGTGGACATGTGTTCCCTCTAAACCTACTTTGTTGGTTTTGCTCATGAATGGATGTTGTGCTTTGTCAAATGCTTTTTCTGCATCTATTGAAATGATCATATGGTCGTTATCTTTCTGTTACTGATGTGATGTATCATGTTGATTGATTTGCTAATATTGAACCACCCTTGCATCCCAGGAATAACTCCCACTTGATCGTAGTGAATGACTTTTTAAAATGTATTATTGGATTTGGTTTGCTAATATTTTGTTGAAGATTTTTTTTTAAGATTTTATTTATTTGTCAGAGAGATAGGGAGAGAGAGAGTGCACAACCAGGGGGGAGCAGCAGGCAGAGGGGAAACCGACTCCCCACTGAGCAAGGAGCCCGATGCTGGACCCAATCCCAGGACCCTGAGATCATGACTTGAGCTGAAGGCAGATGCTTAACTGAGCCACCCAGGCATCCTGAGGACTTTTGTATCTATGCTCATCAGAGATACTGGCCTGTAGTTCTCTTTTTTTTATAGGGTCTCTATCTGGTCTTGGTGTCAGGGTAATGTGGGCCTCATAGAATGAATTTAGAAGTTTTCCTTTCTCTTCTATTTTTTAAAATAGTTGCATAAAAATAGGTATTAACTCTTCGAAATGTTTGGTAGAATTCAGCTATGAAGCCATTTGGACATGGACTTTTGTTTGTTGGGCATTTTTTTGATTGCTGATTCAATATCATTGCTGGTAATAGGTCTGTTCAAATTTTCTATTTCTTCGTGATTCATTGTTATGAGATTATATGATTCTAGGAATTTATTTCTTCTAGGTTGTCCAATTGGTTGGCATATAATTTTTCATGATATGGTATTGGTTATTTTTCCTCTTTTATTTCTGATTTTGAGTTCTCTTTCTGTCTTTATTAGTCTGGCTAGAGGTTTATCAATTCTGTTGATCTTTTCAAAGAATCAGCTCCTGCTTTCATTTTTATTCCTCTCTCCACCCCACATTGCAGGTATATGGTGACATACCTTACATCCTTTTATTTTGTGAGTCCCTTGACTGATTTTTATAGATATACTTAATTTTACTGCTTTTGATTTCCTACTTTTCTTACTCCTGCTTATGGCCTTTCCTTTCCACTCAAAATGTCCCCTTTAACATTTCTTGTAAGACTGGTTTAGTGGTGATAAATTCCTTTAACTTTTGTCTATCTGGGAAACTCTTTATCTCTCCTTCTATTCTGAATGATAGCCTTGCTGGATAGAGTATTCTTGGTTGCAGGTTTCTTTCTTTCAGCACTTTTAATGTACCAAGCCACTCTCCCCAGGCCTGCAGAGCTGAAAAATCAGCTGATAGTCTTGTGGGGTTTCCCATTTTTATGTAACTGTTTTCTTTTTCTTGGTACTTAAAAATTTTTTTTATCACTACTTTTCACCATTTTAATTACTATGTGTCTTGGACCTCCTTAGGTTAATATTGTTGGGGGCTCTTTGTGCCTCTTGGACCTGGATTTATGTTTCCTTCCCCAGATTGACAAAGTTGTCAGCTATTATTTCTTCAAATAATTTTTCTGCCCCCTTTTATCTCTCTTCTCCTTCTGGGATCCCTATAATGGGAATGTTATTATGCTTGATGGTGTAGCAGAGTTCCCTTCATCTATTCTCATTTTTCACTAGTCCTTTTTTCTTTTTCCTATTCAGCTTGGTTGATTTCCATTACTGTGTCCTCTAGGTCAGTGATCCATTCTTCTGCTTCCTTTAGTTTACTATTAATTCCTTCTATTTTTGTATATTTTAATTTCATTTATTGAGTTCTTCATCTCTGATTGGTTCTATTTTATGTTTTTTTTCCTCAAGTCCAGTGAGTATCTTTATGACCATTACTTTAAATTCTAAAATTTTGTTTAGCTGTCTTGCTGTACTTTTGTTTTATTCTTTCATTTGGGACATCTACCTCTGTCTCATTTTTTCTAACTCTCTGTGTCTGTTTCTATGTGTTTTGAAAGTCATTGACATTTCCTGCTCTTGAAAGTAGTGGCCTTATGAAGAAGAGGTCCTGTGGTGCCCTGCAGTGCAGTGCCCCTGTTCATCAGAATCTGGCACTTTAGAGATGTCTCCTGTGTGTTGTGTGTGCCCTACTGTTTTGGCTGAGCCTCATTTGCCTTCAGTTGTCTGCACTGGTTCTCTTTGCTTATTGATGGCAGGGTTTGGTCCTTATGTTGTTAGAGGGCCAGTTTGGCATCACCTTGTGCTGAGCTGGGTCAGACCAGGTGTTTGCCAGAGATGTAGTAACACTGAACCATAGGATGCTCTCCCTGTGTTGTCCCCTGAGAAGCTTCCTTGTTGGGTGGGGCCTGCAGTCAGAGGTCTGCCCCTAGCCCACTGTTGGAGCCACATTTGTGCTCTTCTGCGTTGTGATCTTCTGCTCTCCCAGGAGTAGGAGTTACTTTGGAGTTGTGCTGGCCCCTTTTGGGGATCTTGCACACTACCAGGCTTGTGGCACCACTTTGGATGGGTTCTGCCCAAGGGTTTATTATAGGGGGTAGGTCCACAGGAGAAAGCAGGTGTGGGGTGCATGGTATCTGCAAGTTCCCTGTTGGTCTGCTGAGTCAGGGAACCTGTAGCTGCCTTGGAAACTCCAACCAAGGCTGGTGGGGTTTGATGGGGTGGATCCACAGAAGCACTCAGTAGTGGGGTGGGTTGTTAGCAAGGTAGCTGGAGGGTGTTCATGCTGTGCTGGCTCCCACAGGTGTTTGTGTATCTAGGCTGGGTGGAGGGACAGAGAAATGGCACCTGTGAGCTCTTTTGTTCTTGGAGAAGTCTCCCAAAAATCCCCATCCCTCTAGTACATGCTCTGAAATTAGTAATAAATCTCCTTCCCATATAACCCAGGCATTTTTCATACTTTTGTGCTGTATCTCAGTAGAGGTATTTGTTGTGCTATCTTTTTAAGGGCAGGGTCTCCACTCTCCCAGCTCTCCTAGAGCCAAGCCCACTTACTTTTAAATTTCCAGATGTTAAACTGCACTGATTTTTAGACCTCTCTGGTTTTCAAAGCCAAATGTTATGGGGATTCATCTTGCCCATGTGGGTCCCGTGTGCCTGGGGTGCCGAGAGAGAGAGAGAGAGAGAGAGGGAGAGTGTGTGTGTGTGTGTGTGTGTCTGGTCCTCTTCCTTCTCTGTGCCTGAAATGTCCCTCCCTCCTGCTGATAGTCCTGAGGGGCCATTTGGTTCCCGACAGTTTCTCAGTCCTTTCTACCCTCCTTGATGTGGCCTCCTCTCTGCATTATCTATGAAGAGTCTATTCTGCCACTCATCAGGTTATTTACATTGATGTGGATGTTATCTAGTTGTATCCATGGGATGAGGTGAACTTAGGATCTTCCTACTCCACCATCTTCCCCAGAATTGCCAAGACATGTACTGTTTTGAAGATACGAGTTTGTGCTGATACATTCAATTCAAATCCAGGACTGCCAGGTTTTCACTTAACCTCATTAGTCTTACATTTGTATCTGCTTCTTTCCATGCTGAAAATTATGGTTCTCAATTATAACATCATGTTTGCTCAATTGCTTTGTCCCACAGTAGACAATTAGAATAAAACCAGTAGT
The DNA here is from genome assembly GCF_004348235.1 of Phoca vitulina. NCBI lineage: Eukaryota > Metazoa > Chordata > Mammalia > Carnivora > Phocidae > Phoca > Phoca vitulina. The sequence goes on from NW_022589728.1 coordinate 41,836,828, forward strand.
AACATAAACATTATGATTACTTAAATCAGTTTAAGTTGTTATCATTTTTTCATTAGAGCATATCCTTCTAGGTATGTATAGTCAAATTTTTCTAATTAAAGCAACTTGGAATAATTCCTATGTGGTTAATGCCAATTACTACGTATGTAGTTAGACTTACTTGTTTATTGCCTTTGATTTTCAAGGCTTGTTTTAAAAAGATTTAATTTTGTTTTTAATTTACATGATATATGTTTATAGTTCAAAAGACATGTCTATAAGCAAGGAATATTTAGAAAGTCTATTATATTAAATAAAAAGTCTAATTTTTTCCTGTTTCCTCCACCCTACTCCAGGACCAAACAAATTCATACATTCATAAATGAAACTGTTTAATTAGTTCCATTAATAAGTAGAACTATTAGGCATTCTTTTGGCCTAATGATACCTAATGATACCATGAAAAATTGAGACATTAAGGGGGTTATGAATCGAGATGAGAGTCTGTGTAGTTTATGGAATGTATAGACACTCCATAAAAACAGAGAGAGAGAATACTATACATTAGTATATATAGTATATGAAGTATATTCTTTTTATAGCTTCCTAGTACCTCTTCAGGTGGATACACTGTAGTTAATTCCACTGCCCCCTATGATAAACCTTTGGGTTGTTTGTAGCTTTAGCTATTTCAAATAGTGCTGAAATGAATAGCTTTGTGGGGTGCGGTTTTTTTAATATCTTCACCAGTTTTTCCGTGGGAGATACTCCTTTAAGTGGGATGGCTGGGTCAAAGGGCAAACACATATGACATTTTACTAGATACTGTTGAATTCCCCTTCATAGGGGTTATACCATTTTGCATTCCCATAATCAAATTATGAGAGTGTCTGTTCCCCTGAAGTCTTGCCAGCAAAGTATGATGTCAGAGTTTTGGTAGTTTTGCCAGTAAGACAGGTGAGAAATTGTTTCTAACTATAGTTTTAATTTGCATTTCTCTTATTATGAAAGAGGTTGAGCATTTTTTTTCATATATAAGTCAGAGTAATTTGCATTTATTTTTCTATGAACTGTCCATTTATATCTTGAGTGAAATTTTCTATAGAGCTTTGGTCTTCTCCAATTTTAGAGGCTCTTTACATATAAATTGCAAATATTTTTCCTAGTTTGTCCCTATTGTCTTTTTAAAAAATATATTTCCTAAAAATCCTTTACATTGTCATTTGTCTTTTTAGTTGCAAGTTAGTGTGATGTATCTTTTTCTTTGCTGTGCAAATTCTTACACTTTTATGTTATTGATGTTTTTGTTTTTGGTGAAGCTTCTGGATGTTGAACCACAGGATTTGGAGAATTTACCTGACTGTATGAACTCGTGCTTTCTTCTAATGGACTTTTGATTTTGTCATACCTCTCTATGTGCAGAAAATAGGGAAGACAATCAAAGAAAAATTATGTAAAATTGGGGAGGACCAAGACACAATTTTTTTTTTACCTTGAAGTGTCAGGACCTAGAATGACTTTCTACATTTTCCTTTGGACATATAGTCAGTCATCTTTTGTATTTGGCTTCAAGTTCTAACTCTAAAAAGTGTCCATTTTTACCTGGGAAATTGACTTTAAAATATATCGACTATAGGCATTTGCCTTTGTTTTACCCAAGGAAAGATAGGGAAGTGAATTGACTGCCAGAGCAGAGAAAACATACAAGTAAAGGAGCAGTGAAATTCTAGAGGCTGATTTGAGGAGATTTACTGGCATTTAAAATGTATTGGTGGAGTGTGTGTGTGTGTGTGTGTGTGTGTGTGTGTACACGTGTATGATGATCCATAGAGGTACCTTGTATTACTTTTTTTCAAAGCGATGTTGACTTATGACCACTCAAATACTGTGCTACAGAGAAGCAAATGAAAGCTTTACAGAATGAAGCTACATTTTTACTATAATGTTAGAATACACTAACTTTGACCCTAATTAAGTTAAATATTACCTCAAGAAATTTCCACTCTTCTCATTTGTATATTATAAATTATATTTTGTTGTGTTTTGAGTTTTGTTAAAAATGTTAAAAAGTTTGTGAACATTTGTTTTATATTTTGTTACATAGGTTATCTACATAAAATCCTTGATTTTGCTTCTTGGCATGCGAAGCTTAAAATATACTTTACCTGGGACCATACAGAAAACATTTGCCAACTCCTGCATTAAATAAACAGTCACATTTGTTATGGATCTTGAAGGAGGAAGTTCAAAGTGTAATGGGAGAGTACAATGAAGGGTTTTAACTTGTTTATAGCATAGATTCCAACACTTCAGGATGCAGAAGAATTCTCACCCCACCCTCACCCCTCAATGGTAGTCTGATTCAGCATCTGTGAAGTGAAAACAAGGTTTCTGCATTTTAAGCAAGAATCCGCATGATTCTGTTGGAGTTTGACTACCATGAGAAACCTGACACGGGTGGAGCAGAGGCCTTTCTTGGGAAGTAAAACCTAAGCTGAGTCTTGGAGACTGAAGGGAGCAAAAATGGATGGTTTGGAGAAGAGTGTTCTGAGAAGGGACAGTGAGCCAAGGCAGAAGTACCTGAGGAAGTGAAAGAAGTCTGAGGTTTCTGGAGCAGAGGAGTGCCAAGTATGAGATGGAGGAGACTGGGGAGGGAGACAGACATACCTCTAGAAGGACTATAAGCTGTGTGGTAGTTTGGACTTGATCCTTAGGGACAACGAGAAACCAGTGAAATGTTTTAAAGAATCATTTTATATCTTCATATATTTATGTACACATATGTGTGATTTTATGTAGTGCATGTGCGTGCCCTTCCTTCCTTCCTTCCTTCCTTTCTCTCTCTCTCTTTCTTTCCTTTCCTTTCCTTTCATCTTTTTCTTTCTTTCTTTCTTTCTTTCTTTCTTTTCTTTCTTTTCTTTCTTTTCTTTCTTTTCCTTCCTTCCTTCCTTCCTTCCTTCCTTCCTTCCTTCCTTCCTTCCTTCCTTCCTTCCTTCCTTCCTTCCTTTCTTTCTTTCTTTCTTTCCCTTTCTTTCTTTCTTTTCTTTCTTTTCTTTCTTTTCTTGTGTGGTCCTTTTACTTTTCTTTTTTTGCTTGGTCTCTCTTCTCAAGTCTCCCCAAGGAGCTTGTTGTTATGGACTGAATTGTGTCCCTCTCAAATTCATATGTTGAAGCCCCAATCCCCACTACCTTGGAATGTGACTGTATTTGGAGATAGAGCATATAAAGAGATAATTAAGGTTAAATTGTCATAATGGTGGGGCCCTAATCCAGTATGACTCATGTCCTTATTGGAAGGGGGTAACATACCAGGGATGTGCACACAGAAAAAAAGCCGTGTGAAGACACAGTGAGAAGGAGGCCTTCTACAAGCCAAGGAGAGAGGCTGTAAGAGAAACCAACCCTGCTGACACCTTGATCTTGGACTTCTAGCCTCCAGAACTGTGGGAAAATAAGTTTCTGTTGTTTAAACTACCCCCCACTCCAGTCTGTGGTACTTTGTTGTGGCAGTCCTACCAGACTAATACATTCATATTAGGATCCTAGATCATGTTCATCCATAATTTTCTCCTTACTCATACAATCTTGTACAAATATTAATATACACATATTTATATGACCATATTTCACTTACTTTAAGATGCCATTAGTGTAAGACACACAATTATCTTGTTATACATAGAAAGAAACAAATGCTCTCCATTAAACCATGACATAATGCTTTATTAACCCTTGTAATTTTTATTTTAAACTTATTAAATTCTTTTAGCTCTATTTAGACATCACTCTTTTGCACACATGAAAAAGAAAACTGTAAGTGGAATAAATTGGGTAAGATATTCCTAGAACTTCGTATTCGAATTTGGCTCTTTGGAAATCCTTCTCAATTCATAGACATTGGGGTCTGTGCTTTTCCACACACTGCTGTCATCGGTGCCAAGAACATTAGTGATGCAATATGGCCTGTAACAGTGCTCCATTGTTTTGGGGGCTGTTTCTTGAACTCCCAACCCATTGCATGTGGATGGACATGCTTTGATGTGCATGTATGGGCAAGGACAATGCTGTAATGACTGCCATATGGCATTTGGTGACTAGAAGATACAAACTCATTTAAGAGATGTTACAACGTGAAAAAAATAGGTATCTCAGAATAAAGGAAACACAAGCATATATTTTATACATATATATACCTGCACATTTTTTGAGTGGTGTGTTTGTTTTTTTCTTTTTCAAGGTGGCAATATATTCACATTTTCCTGCGTTTTGCTTTTCTTGGTACTGTGTAGAACTCCCTCCAAGTCACTTGACATAGCTCTTTTTCATTTTTTCAGGTAGCCATATACTATTTTATTGTGTAGATGTATCACCATTTAGCCAGTTTCCCATTTATGAACACTTATTTTGTTTATAGAGAACTCTAAACGATGCTGCAGTATGTATCTTCATACATCTGTCCTTAAGTATTAGTGCCTTTATTTCCTGGGACTAGAATTATTGAGTCAAAGGATACTGTTTATTTTAACATATGTTTTAGGATTGCTTTCCACAAATGCTGGTTAACCTCCTCTTTCCACCAGCTGTGTATGAAAGTGCTCTGTTCCATATAACCTGCATATTTATTTTGCAAGGATTGACATTTAATGATAATAGGTTTTACCATCCAAGAGAGTGGTTATCTTGTTTGTCTTTAATAATATTTATAGTTTCCTTAATATAGTTCTTATATGCTTTTTGTTAAATTTATTCCTAAGTATTTCATAGTTTTTGTTCCCCTTAAAATGAAATGTTTCTACTATTTCATTCCTAAGAGCTTATTCTAGAATAAAGCCATTGATTTTTAAGTCACTTCTTTCCCAGCCTCTGGAGCCTGTCAGCAAATTACATTCCTCATGGAGGTTTTCTCTTGATGGGAGATGTAAAACCTCTATGACTGCCCAGCCTGTTCATTCAAATTTCTTCTGTAGAATACTTTTAATTTCTGCTTAAGTTCTGTCCTACCCTCCTGAGAACACTTTTGCCTTTTTCCTCTCTACCCACCAAGCCTCAACTTCTACATTTTGTTGAGATAGTGCTTCTTACTAAATATATCTCTTCTATTTAAGTGATCCTTGTTTATCAGAAATTTACACAACTATACAAAGAGACATTTTCATTAAGATTTAAGTTTACACACATGCATACATATCAGGGATTATTGCTCAATAATTTTTGTTTTTATCTTCTCCCATCTTAAAGTCTCTAATTTATTGGAATGTTAATTTTTTTCTCAAGTGTTTTTCTCATATGGGGAACTTGAGTAATACACTTTTTTTGGAGTCTTTTCCTGTATTCTAGTATTTTTCATCCATCTGACAAGGGAATAGTATCTTGGCTGGGTATAAAATTCTTCATTCACAGTCCTTCCATTCAATTGTCTGTAGATTCTTTTTCTTAACTCCTAGCTTCCTAGGTTCTGGGTGAGAAGTTAGATCCCTCCCCTTCCCCCCATGATAGCAGGTAGGTTTTATTTTGTTTTGTTTTGAAAGGTCTTCATGCTTGTGAGATTTTTACTTTCTCCTTAAAGTTCAAGAATTTCAATCTGCCTATCCGTGATTCTTCTTGTCAGTTCAGCTTGAAACTCCATATACACCCTTCTAATCTGAGGATTTAGATATTTCTAGCTTAGGGAAATTTTTTTCTATTCCTTATTGAAAGATTGCTTTTCGTCCATCAGTTCTTTTTCCTCTTTTAGTAACACCTATTATTTTCATATTAACTCTTCTGCTAATGTTTCCAGTTTCTTTTTTCTTGAATACTTTAATTACTTTTACCTTTTTGCTCAGTACTTTGAAGTGTTTGTTGTATTTACTCTTTCAGAGCACTGATTAAAGTCTTAATGATCATCTTCTCCTTTAATTCAACTAATAAAATTTTCCAGTGAGGGATCTTATTTTTGTGTTACTAAAGTCTCTTTAAACTGCTTTAGAACTCCTTAGTAATTTTATTTTCTATTTAGGTTTCCATCTATTTTCTCCAGCAGTTTTATTTCACTGAGAACTCATTTTAATTATTCTACCTGATCGTTCTCTCTGGTTGCTAGGACCTCTTAGATGGGTTTTAAGTTTTCCCTGTTCACTCTTTAGAACTTAGGCCTGGTTGTTGAAGTGTCCTTAATGGTGAGAATCCTATAGGAGGTGAAAAGCAAATGAATCTATGGTCCTCTAGGCTGTAGTATAAAGGCAGATGTCAGCATTCTGGTGAGAGACCCGAGCAAAAGGAACTCCTGTGGTCATCCTTTCCTCATTCAGCTTAGGAGAAGGGAAGGTTTAATCAGCTTTCTTCCTTGTCTTGACTTTGGAAGGGTCTGAAAGACCTAGCACAAGCACATGAAGTCACCTTTGAGGAAATGCAGGGCGTAGTTGGACTCCACAGATCCCTGGCCGAAAAGTTCTTCCTCTGTACCTATTGGTTCTAGCTACCAACCCTGTTCTGCTGTGGACTGTCCAGCCCCACAGGAAGGGAATCCTATACCAGCTCTGTCTGAAGGGATTTTGTGGGATCCAAGCTTTCTTTCACAGGTCTCAACACCTGCCTGCTGCTGGAGAAGCAAGCAGTTCATTTTGGGAGTGCTGAGACGGGTGGGGACTTTACTCAGGTTACCATGTTCCCAGAACCTCCAGATCTTTCTCTTGGAGTATTTTAATAAGCATAGACGTGACATGGCCAGATTTTTACTTGAACAAGATTGTAATACTGGAAGCAGGGAATCTAGTTAGGAGCTTTTTGCAGGAGCCAAGGAAAGAAATGAAGGTTGTTTAGACTATGTTGTGACACAGCAGCTACAAAGAAGTGGACAAATTTGAGACTTAGAGGTCTTATTTGAGACTATAGAACAGATTGAGTAATTGGAAGTGGTGGTGAAGGAAGAGGGTAGAGTTAGTAACTAATATGCAACTTAATTAAATAGAATTTAGAAGACAAATCCAAACTTAGATGGACAGAGACTCTTCATGAACCTTGACAAGAGAATATAAAGGTTTATGCAAGGAAGTTTATGCTCATTCTAAGAGGAACTGAATAAAAAATATGTCAGAAGAAATATTCATTTATTTGCAAAATATGTATGTAGCATATGTGCTAGTCACTGAGCTATGGGCTGAAGATATGTTGATAAGACATTGTACCTGCCAATAGGAGGCAATTATGTTTGTCAGATGATCTGAGATGGTCTACCCTATCAAAATTACTTGTCCATGTAATTAGAAAGAGGAAGGGCTCAAAGCCTTTTATAATAGGATATTACACTGGAATGGGGAGGGGAAGCCTCCCAGATACTAGTTTTGGTTTTTAGTTTTTTTAGTGAGAGCAACTCGAGCTGCTTCACAGTATAGGAGGAGCTATCACTGTAGAATCTTTAAGTGTCCATTCTGACAGAAAGGTAAATGACCTTGAAATCGTGTAGAAAGGTTGGGGTAGGGCACATGGGTATCACTTGAGGGGAGGTGATTGGGTCAGATTCGGTAGACAGTGCATGCCAGAACCAGTCCTGTTTAGTACCCATGGGGCCTGCTTAGACCTATGATTTTAAACTGAGAGTTGCAGAAGATTTGACCTAGGCCTAGCAGAGTGAGAGACCTGGTGCCCAACGTGACAGGATGATTGTCTTTCTTCAGTGTCTGGTGAGGGAGGGCTTTGCTCCAGCCCCTGTTGTGGCTGCAGTGCCAGAAGGTCGAGCCTTCCCCACTACTCTTTATACCTGTCCTTCAGGAGGAGTGCCACAGCATAGGCAGGACTCCTCCCAGGCCCGAGTAGAGCCACACCTCCTGCCCCAGAGACTCAGCCGCTCTGGCACTCCTGAGCTGCATTTTACCCAGTGAGGGATGCGCAACACAACTAAATCCCTTTGAGTTGTGATGAAGGAATCTAATGGCAGTTAACCTGAGAGTCCCAGGCCTCTTTGGATGAAAATCTCCTTCACTGAGGATGTGGGAAATGAAAGGGCTTTACCCCAAAGAATAAGATCCAGCTTGACTGGGAGCCCGTACCCAGATTGTACATGGATGACCTACTCGGACACCCACAGCCATTTCTTGGTTTGAGAATTGTATCCAGCTTTTAACATCTGGACACAACGTGCCAAAGCTAGCTTTACTGAGTCACAAGTAACCCAAGGCCATAGTTAGTGCTTCAAGACAGGGCTGAGTCACTCAGTACTGACTGGCAGACCCCTTGTACATGGCAGAGGTCTGAGGGCCATGGACTGAATTTTGGATCATTGACTCTTATTGGCACATCTGAGACTAGAACATGTATACTCAGCATAGAAAATGTATAGAGTGGCCCAATGGTGACTCTTGGCAATGAAGGCACAGATTTTCCATTTTCTGGGATCCTTTCAGGCAGTTGTTAATTTGAATAAGAAAAGAAGGATCAAAGTCAGTGCATTTAGAAACCCCGCCCTGTCACAATAATGGAGAGGATTCTTAGTCACTAGGGGGAATATTCCTGAGAACCCACCTACTGGCTTTAGGAAGATATAGCAATTTTTTATTTGTGAGTTGTGATTTTTTTAATGCACAGATAAGTGGGCACAAAACCAGCTATGGGTGGGAAGTAAGAGGGATGGTGGTAAATTTACCAGCAACATGGAAACTTATTCTTCTGCCAGCATTCAGTGTTTATTCTTCTGTTCCTTAATCCCCATGTCTTCCCTCCTGCTCCACCATGTCCCTCTGGTGAGCTGCGGGACCAAAGCTGAAGACAGTGCCTCAAAAGATGTAAGAAGGCAATGATCAGGATAGTGGAAAAAGATGGCCTAGGGAAGAAGAGAGAGGCATCTCTCCAAGGGGTAAGGGAGTAAGCTGGCTGTTATGCTGGCAGAGGCAGACCCATCAGCAGCTCTATCCGGGGACTCCGAGGCACTCCCCATATGAGAACTCCCCAGCTTCTCTTCCCCTCCCCTTCCACCTGTGATTTTTCTGCACTTCCAGGACAGTAAGGAATATTGACGTAGCTATGCAGATATCGGGGATTTTAATTTTAAAATTAAAAGGTAACTTTATAGAAATACACTTTTGTAAATATTGGTAAATATCTTTGTATTATTCTTTGTATTCTTATAGACTATGTAGATTAGAGATTAAATGCTCACAGACTTAGTGTGTGAGGTATCATGTTTTCTTTATAGTCAATATTCCATTGTGCAAATCCTAAACTGGAGTTCTGGGGACAGGGTACATACTTGGTCTCCCTTGTCTTGCATCTGTGTGGCATCTTTTTCATATTTATGAGGTATTTTTCTTCTGTTCTCCAGAGGCAAGTATGCCTGATTGGGCTTAGCTCTCTGCATAGATCCGGCTAAATCCCCCCATCCCTCTGTGTCTGTGCTGCAGCTGGTAGGACAGGCATATCTGCTTTATAGGCAACGTTATTTTAGGTCTGTGAGAATGGGAGGAGGAGGCCCTTCATAGGTGTTTAAGCCTAGACTCCAGCCCAACTTAGCAGAGAACTTGGCCTGAGTATCCTGGGGTCACCCTGCTGTTAATAAAGAGCTGCTCCATTTCTCCCATGACTTTGGTCCTTATGTGCTTGCTCCCCTGATGTCTAGAACTCCAAACACGGTCTGTGATTCTTTTCCTTTTTCCCTCTTCCTCTCTCTTCCTGTCTCCCATTTTTCTTCTTTTGTTCTTTCCTTCTTTCTACAAATTATGTGCCAATATCTATTCTAAAATTCTATATTAACCCATTTTATTTTCACAGTAGCCTGATAAGGTAGATACTTGTGTTGTCACCCCATTATACAGATGAGGAAACTGAGGCACACAGATGATGAGTAACATGCAGCAGAACATTCACAGCCAGGTAGTTTAGCACTAGAGCCCACACACATAACCCCTCTTCTGTACTCTGTAGCAACTCCAGGTGTGGTGGCCCAAGTTAAGAGATTTATCATAGGCCAATATTGATGATTGCATTGAGATGTAGCCAAGATCAGTCACCAGCAAACATGCTTCAAGAATCCTAGGGGGAGACTTGCCCTTCTAAAAAAGCACAAGAACTAGAAGAGCAAATCATATACCTTCTGTGACTTTAAACTTGTGGACAAAACCTCGAAGATTTATTTTCATCTCTTGAACAGTAACACCAAAACATGAAGAAAATAGTCCTAGAACAGTTTCCTTGGACGTGTTCTAAGGAACCCTAGTTCTGCAAGTGATTAGTGGATGTACAAAGAGTATCATGGTCAAGTAAATTCGGGAAATTGTGCTTAAAATAGATATAAATAGGTTTCTTTATTACAGGACTTTTCAGAGCCTTTGACATGCTAATAATCATAGTGAGTCTGCAAGAGGGAGAGAGAGCATGCATTTTTCCCTCAAACTGATTTCTCCAAACCATCCAATCCCTCCCTGCCCCAGCATGTACCTTTATTTGCTTAGTTCATCTCTCAGAAAGAGTAGGAATACTTGCCTTTTCTATTTTGTAAGTCTGCTTACTCCATACTATAAGGGATAACAGTACTACCATCTTCAGTCCCTGTCTCAGGAATAACATGGCAAATGTCCTGAAGTGTGCTTATCAAGTTGAGAAGCATAACCTGTTTTCTTCTCCCTCTGCAAGGTGCTCTTAGCTATTCATGGTGAAGCTCTTGCATTTTTTGTAGTTCTTTTCACGCAGTTCTTTCAACATTACTTCATTTTAACCTATTGGGTAATTTATTTTTAGCCTCAAATCCAATTAATCCAAAGGTGTTAGGGGAATCTGATCCTAATATTTGTCTATTTAACCCTTTCTCAGAGGAAGCACTGAGATTTCCCTATTCTGTACCACATAATTGCTGCTCTGTAACCATGGCTAACTAAGGAGGAAGGGACATAATTTATGTGACAGGGTTGTGGTACCACAGAGGTCACAAGATATTTTAGGGAAGACTAAAAGTTGGAGAGGTAAAGATAACAATAAAAAATGTGTTTCTAATTTAATATGTTCACAATAGTTTACACATGAGGCTGCCACTAGAACATGTTGGAAACAGAATAAGTAAAATAAAAGCTTGAAAAACAATCTCATTTTGTGGATTGAAACATTTTAGGGGAAATATTTGCTTTAAATTAATTCCAAGGCCCCACAACAAAATATGGATCTTTTCTCCATTTCTCTGTGGTGGGGATATATGGAGGAGGAGAAAACAGATATCAAAAGAGCTTTGAAGTGTTTATATTCAAACCAACCCTCTGTGGAAAGGCTGAGGGAGAGGGTGTGAAAAAAATTCACCATTTGGCAAATTCTCAAAATAGTTTTTCTTTCATCTTTTTTTCCCCCTTGTTCTCCCCCAGGTTCTTAATTCTGAGACAGGAATGATAAAGGGGCCCAGTAGTGCTTGCTCTTGGAAACAAATTCCAAAAAGGGAATGCTCAGAGTCTTTTAAAGAAATCTGATCAATTAGATAAATTTTTGTGGCTCAGGTGTGAGGAGAGGACTGGGGGACTCATTTGATGGCTGTCGCCAGAGACCAGAGCAGGTACCACTTCTGCAGAAGGGCAAAGACAAAAACACTTTGGCAAGAAGATTGGTTATAAAGGGTTTGGGCTGGCACCAGGAAAACAGTCCTTCCTTTTCCTTCCTTTTGTCCATCCTTCCATCCTTTTTCTTTCTTCCTCTTCTTCCTAGGATAAGGAAAGCAATCTGTAATTCTTCGTCCAAAACACTGAGGAAAGGTCTGTTTCTGAATTCAGAATATTCAGATTTTAGAAAGGCAATTTAGTATATATATTATATAATATGTATACCCTTAGCAAGATCTGAGGAAGCACTCTGATTATTTGCAGTTTAATGCATGAAGAGTATCACTCAATAGGATAAATATAGACTATGTAGGATAAATATAGACTATGAGTAGCTTGGAATCAGGCCAAGTCAGATAGATGCTGCACTTACAAAAACTTTTTGACTTTCTGAGCTTTTGGATTTTGGCATCTTGGATAAAGCATGTGAACTTTTAAAAATCACCTTTGTTGACAAGTAATGTACATACAACTAGAATCCATCCAGTTTACAGTACAGTTTGATGAGTTTTGACCAGTGTGCTCACTAACAAGATACAGGACACTGCCTTCACCCCCAAGATTTTCTTCGTGCCCTCCCACTCCAGGTCCCAGGCAACTGTCCTGCTTTTTATCACCATAGCCTAGATTAATTTTTTCTAGAATTTCTTTTTAATGAAATCTTATAATATTTACTGTTTTTATGTCCAGCTTTTTGGGTCACTTTAATGTTTTAGAGATTCATCACATGACACACATATTCACTGATATATGTGTCAATAGTTCCTTTTTGTTGCTGAATAGTATTTCATTGTATTGATGGACCAAGACTTGTTTATCAGCCTTACAATGCAAAGGCTTTGGCTGTTATGAATAAAGTTTCTATAAACATTTGTGTACTAATTTAAAAAAATTCTTTGGGTAAGTACTTAAGGGTAGAATTGCTTGATCTGATAAAAGTGTGCTGTACTTTAGAAGAAGCTCCCAACTGTCTTCTAGTGGTTCTATTGTTTTTGCACTCCCAGCAGCAGTGTATGAGAGTTTCAGTTGCTCCACATTCTTGGTAATGTCACTCTTCCAAAGTTTTAGCTGTTCTAGTGGTGTAATGGTATCTTATTGTGGTTTTAGTTTGCATTTCCCTAATGATGCTGAACATCTATTTATGTACTTATGTTCCATCCTCATGTTCTGTTTTGTAAAAAGTGTTCAAATTTATTTTTGCCCATTTTTTTTTATTGGGTTGATTTTCAAATTATTTAGTTGAAAGAATTTTCTTTTTTAAAATGTATTTTGGATACAAGTCCTTTGTTATGTATTCCAAATGTTTTCTTTCAGCCTGTGGCTTGCCTTTTCCCTTTCTGAATGGGTATCTTACAAAGAATGTAAGTTTTAAATTCAGATAGAGTTCAGTTTGTCTTTTAAAGCTCATGCTTTTTATGTTCAATGAAAGTATCTTTGCTTACCACTTGTCATGTTGTTGTTGAGTGTTGTCTGTTTATAAACAAAAAATAGTAATTGAAACAAAAGAACTAAAAATTATCTTAGGGCATGAGTGCCTGCTATCTGCCTGGCTGTGTGCTAAGGGCTTTCTTATGTGTCATTAACCTTCATAGCAATCCTTTAGAATATTTTTTTTTTTTTTAAAGATTTACTGATTTATTTTTAGAGCGCCCGCCCACGTGTGCATGGGGAGAGGGGGAGAGAGAATCTCAAGCCGATTCCCCACCTAGCATGGAGTCTGACATGGGGCTGTCTATGGGGCTTGATCTCACAACCCTGAGATGACTGAGATGATGACCTGAGCCAAAACTAAGAGTTGGACGCTCAACCAACTGAGCCACCCAGGCACCCCAATCCTTTAGAGTATTAAAGGGTATGTTATGGAGGCTCAAGAGAGGTTAAATAACTTGCTCAAAGTTACACAGCTGCTCAGTAGAAAAGATAGGATTTGAAATTAGGTCTCCTGAATAATAATGGCAGTAGCTTCCATTTATTGAATACTTAACCCATGCTATTCACTCTGCAGTAAGTGCTGCATGTGGGGTAATTTAAACTAATCATCACACCAACCCTTTGAAATAAGCAATATCATTTTATGGATGAGGAACCTGTGATTCAGAGAAGGTAAGTAACCTGAACAATATCACACAGCTCTTAAGCTTGCTTTTCCCTGCTTTATTCCAGTCCCTTTTAGGATTCATATTTTAAGAAAATGTGTCGAGTTTCACATGTTTGATCTGTAAGTGGTGATGCTTCGGGGAAGTTTGGCTCTTCACTGGCCTTGCTAGGCAATAGTAGCTTCTGTAGAAGATTTAGGAAAGGACTGTGATCATCTTTTTTATTTCATTCCTCCAGTTCTATGTGACTGTTTGCTAGGGAGTAGGTTTGGAACTTAGTGCCAGGGAGTCCACCTCAATACTCATAATGTGTCCGCCCCTATTTAATCAAATCTTTATGAAAATGTGGCATCTTTGTTTTGATTCTTTGCACTGATTTTATAGCCTTAATCTAATGGTTTGACTCCTGATTCCCTAAGGACTGCTTTTGGTTTGAAAGGATAATCCTTGCATTGTCTATAGAAGTTTACATTTTACAATAACTTTAAAGGAAGCTGCAAATGTGACCTAATGGAAACCTCACTTCACACCTGCTGGTGTCATTTCTCTTTAGAGTACGTCTCTTATCATTCTTTCTCTTATTGTAAAGCTAGGTGGTAACTTTTTTAGCACACTGTCACTTCCAAAGTCACCATAGAAGTCGCCTTTGGTCTTATTCATTCTCATCCTTTCTCTCTTTTTCTCCCACACAGAGATAGCACATAGCATAATACATACACACCTACATCCACACATCCAAGATAAGCAAAATTCTACAAAGGAATAAGTTGTCGTATGATACTAGACCCCCAAGAGAAAATTCTAGAAGTTACTTTTCTTATCTCAGTGTATAAAAACTCTAGGCTGTCCTATGAGAACAGGTGACTAGTCAGTTGAAAGTTGGGTTATCCTTACCTTATGAAAAGTACAAGATTTTTCATGGGAACTGATGGGCCAGACTATTTGAAATCCAAACTATTTAGGTCATAAGTTCACCAAATCTCTCCCCTAAGTAAATGATTTGGGATGGTCCAACTCTGTTGGCCCTTAAAATTGGTCTTGTCTTCACTGGCTTCCTTCTGAAGAAGAACACAGCAACATTTCTATATAAGAGAGGCTCTGTACATAAGGCCTGCACTCTTGTCAGACTGGGAAGACCGTCTCTAAAGTAACAGTAATGGGGTGGGATGACAAGGGGCTATGGGCCCAGGTACTCCTCAGTTTAAGAACTAAGACTGCAGCCTTCAAACTTGTGTGTATACCTGGGGGTATATGTTGACTTTCCAAAGGGTATATGTGTGCAGATGGTTTTAAGGAAGTCAGTTTCAACCCTTACAATGCTCCCATTTTTTTTTTTTTTTTAATGCTCCCCAAGAACTAACTTGCCCTCACATTTATCCCTCAGTAGACTCTTACTGTGGTGGATTATGCCAGGATATTAAATTCCTTGTGGCCAAAGTAATATTTAGAAAACTTTATTTTGGAGAAGACTCCTTTAAAGATTAATCAAGGTCTCTCAGTTTGGTGGGGCTTTTTGTCTTCCCCTGTTTTGTTCATATTTCTGTTTAGGGTAGAGCTGGATCTGTATTGGGATGTTCCAAATTCAGAGCACTAAAAATGCTATAGATTAGTAATTCTGAATCTTCTAAATGTATATTTAATCTCTTAAATGGAATGTTTTCTGGGACTGTTAAATTTTTCAAGATTAACATTTGTTAACACCCACAGATAAAGGTTATGCATGATTTCTTTTGGATTTAGCATGTTATTGCATAAGGTAGTAAAAGCCTATTTTATCACATAGTATAATGAATTATTTACTCTGAGATCAAATATTCAATCTTCACTATATTTTAGTTTATAACATTTTTAAGATTTTCTCCTATTACAAATATATTTTGATATGTATGATGAAAATTTTAGATTTCAATTTAAGAGATGTGAAGGGATACATAATTTTTTGAAGTTACTTTAAAAGATGGGTGAGCAAGACAGCCTGAAGACTGCTGACATGAGAGACCATGCTAGAATGACTAGCACTGCCTGAGCTCAGGGAGAGGTCTTTGGTGGAAGTGACTCACATGACCATCTGCCATGCATTTATATATGTACAGGAGAGTCATCTGATGATCTGCCATGCACTTGTATACAGACTGGTCCAAATCCAACAGAAAGAATGTATAGTTTTTATCTGTGGGTGTTATCAAATGTATCTTGAAAAATTTGGTAGTCTCAGAAAACATTCCATTTAAACAAAGATACACTTAAAAGAGTATCACTAACATAACATTTTGGATGTTTTGAATTTAGAACATCTCAACACAGATCTGGCTCCATCCTAAACACAAATATGTACAAATATGGTAATTGGTTATTATGAGTGACTTTAAAACATTCATGAATAATCCTTTTATATATTTACTTTTCAGTAAGCTTCATTTATTCTCTGTTTTAATGGCAATAAAAAGGTCTGATATCTTTTTCAAACTTCTTTGGGAGTTTTTATGTTATAATTTGTTTTTATTTCTCATGAGCTCTTCATTCTGACATAAAATCTTTAATTGCTATAGTTGAGGAATCTAACGATTATGTAAATTGAAGTGTAGACCGTGGCTGAGAGCCACATAACTCTCTTAGTCCATTCAGGCTGCTATAGCAAAACACTATAGACTGGGTGGCTTAAACAACAGACATTTATTCCTCACAGCTCTGGAGGCTGGGAAGGTCAAGATCAGGCACGAATAGATTCACTGGTGAGAGCCCACTTCCTGATTCATAAACAGCCATCTTCTTGCTGTATTCTCACATGGCAGAAGGGGGCAAAGGAACTCTCTGCGGTCTCTTTTATAAGGGTACTAATCCCACTCACGAGGGCTCCACCTTCATGACCTGATCATCTTCCCAAGGCCCCACCTCCAAACACCAACACAGTGGGGACTAGGTTGTAACAGATGAATGTGGGGGAGACACATTCAGTATGTACTCTCCTAAATGTAATTTTTCTGTGAAGTTGCGTTTATCTTCAGAGGAAGAAAATTACTAGAAACAGGCAGTTTGGTGGCTTCATTTTTAAAAAACAATAAATATAAGATGGAAAACAGAGGGTATAACAAAAAATGAAAGTGTAAGTGGCCTGTGCTTATAGTAATTTTAGAAAGACTAACACCTAAATAAACTGTGGCGTTCAGGATATTCTAGCAACCATGAAAAAGAAGTTCAAGTGTTGGGGGAGAGAAGAACAAGGCAGAGCAGGCCTGCTCCTTGTAGTAAGTGGCATATGTGGACAGATGAATGAGAAAGGACAACTTAACTGTTGTTTTTGTCTTTTCTGTTTAGTAGAATGATCTTTGGGTAGAAAAAAATATTAAGAGGAAACTGAAGTCCAAGTAGAGTAAGGTAGGACTTGTGTGTTCTAAATTAGTTCAGGAATTTTGGCCAGTGTGTCTCAGAATCCTATAAAAACTAGGGAATGATATTGCTGAGCAAATTGTTGTTAGAGCTATTTAAGGAATGGATATAAGTGAGCAGAATTCTGATTTTTAAAAATCAGATTTTTAGCCTGAGGGAATGGAAGAATGGAGTTTTCATTTCTTGAAGAATGAATTTTCATGTCTTAAGTTAGGAAGGCTGCAGAAAGAGTGAGTTTATGGTGATGGTGGAGGTAGGGCACTTATCAGCACCTCAGTATTTGACACATTAAGTTTGGAAATCTTATTAGACATTCAAATGGAGATGTCAAGTAGACATATATTCAGACCTGGTGTTCAGGGGAGAGTCGGGCTGCAGGCAATAGCACGCCGGTGCTACCTAAGCCATGAGTCTGGATGAGATCATCTAGAAGTCGGCGTGGCTAGAAAAGAGAAGAGATCCAAGGACTGAGTTCTGGGACGCTTCAAAATTCAGATGTCAAGGAAATGAAGAGGGGAAAGAAGTAGCCAGAAATGTAAGAGGAAAACCCAAATGGGTATGGTTTCCTGGAAACCAAATGAAGAAAGTGTTTAAAGAAGGCGTGGAGATCAGAGAAAGGCAATAGAGTACCTGGACTTGAGTAAGACATGCGGCAAAGTCTCTAATGAAATCCTATCAACAAGGAAAAAAGTTATAAACCGGATTTTTAGCTAGCTGCCCAGTTATATTCAAGGATCCTGACTAATAGAATATTATTAACTCAGGCAAGGTGTCTTAAATTTTCAAAATCCTTGGTCCTAATTAGTAAACTTGAAAACTCCTGAAGTTCCTGCAGTTTGTAATGGGAGGCCAATATTTTTTTCAGTATGAAATTATGAAATGTAAAATGCTTTTTTAGCCCTATACATTCCCTAACTTCCCACTGTGTGGATTCTGATATACCTACTAGGGAGTTCTACCCTGCTCTTGCATTGTAGGAAAGTCGCAGAGGTCCCAGCACTCTGTCCTCAGGCTAGTCTTCTCAAATTTTTAAAAGAAATTTATTTTATTAATTTAATTTAATTTTATTATGTTATGTTAGTCACCATACAGTACCTCATTAGTTTTTGATGTAGTGTTCCCTGATTCATTGTTTTCGTATAACACCCAAGTGCTCCATGCAGTACATGCCCTCCTTAATACCCATCACCAGGCTAACACATCCCCCCACCCCCCTCCCTGCTAAAACCCTCAGTTTGTTTCTCAGAGTCCATAGTCTCTCATGGTTCACCTCCCCCTCCGATATCCGCCCCCCCTTCATTTTTCCTTTCCTTCTCCTGATATCCTCCATGGTATTCCTTATGTTCCACAAATAAGTGAAACCATATGATAATTGACTTTCTCTGCTTGACTTATTTCACTTAGCATAATCTCCTCCAGTCCCATCCATGTTGATGTAAAAGTTGGGTATTCATCCCTTCTGATGGCTGAGTAATATTCCATTGTATATATGGACCACATCTTCTTTATCCATTCATCTGTTGAAGGGCATCTTGGCTCTTTCCACAGTTTGGCTACTGTGGACATTGCTGCTGTGAATATTGGGGTGCATATGGCCCTTCTTTTCAGTACATCTGTGTCTTTGGGGTAAATACCCAGAAGTGCAATTGCTGGGTCATAGGGTAGCTCTATTTTTAAATTTTTGAGGGACCTCCACACTGTTTTCCAAAGTGGCTGTACCAACTTGCATTCCCACCAACAGTGTAAGAGGGTTCCCCTTTCTCCACAACCTCTCCAACATTTGTTGTTTCTCTCCCCGTCCATTTTTTGCCATTCTAACTGGTGTAAGGTGGCATCTCAGTGTGGTTTTAATTTCCCTGATGGCTAATGATGATGAACATTTTTTCATGTGTCTGTTAGCCATTTGTATGTCTTCTTTTAAGAAATTTAAATTGTGGTCTTTGATGGAGGAATGGAGCAAGTAATTATGGTTGTTTTAAAGCTTTAATAGCATATACATCACATAATGAGATCTAGATTTAAAAAGAACTTGAGTAGGAGTTGATGATCTTTTGGCAATTTTGGAGTACAGGGAAGGTGTCAGAAGGTTGGAATAGCTTTAGGGGGGAAAGAAAGATGGCGGAGGAGTAGGGGACCCTATTTCAACTGGTCCCCAGAATTGAGCTGGATATCTACCAGACCACTCTGAGCACCCACGAAACCAGCCTGAGATGTAAGAAGATCTGGATCTCTACAAACAGAATATCGCGGGCGGTTGGTTTTGAGGTACGAAGCGGGGAGCCCTGATTCCGTGGGCAGATTTCGGAGGATAAACGGCCGCGGGAGGGTGCCTGGCCGTGGGGATCCTACACCGCCGGTGAGCCACAGCCTCACGCGCTGCGGAAGGGCACAGACTTGACGGGGCACAGACTCGCAGACTGGTAGCAGCGGGGAAAGGACTTTAGGGCAGCCCCCGGGGTGGAAACCCGGAGTGTGGGGGTAGCGCGCGTGAACTGGGAGCAGCTGGCGGTTTTAGAAGCACAAAAGGCAGAGACGTGCCCCGACCTGGAGGCAGGACTGGGAGCGCTGCAGAGGGGCGCACAACCCAGGACGCTGCAGTTTATAGCAGCACGGACAGAAACAGACAGCGTGGCCTGGAGGGCACACTGAAGAATAGACTGCGGTCTCTCTGCTCTGAGGCAGAGTGTTGGAAATGGTCTCTTCTGTTCTGACTCGCGGAAGAGGCGCGGAAAGCTGCCAGGGAAAGATGCCAGAGAACAAAAGCCCCCAAAACTGATACCCGCTGAGCCCATCCCCCGCCACAGGGGGGCAGGGCAACTCCGCCCAAACAGGGTTGCCTGAGTAACAGCGCGGCAGGCCCCTCCCCCAGAAGACAGCCTGGGAAAACAAGAGGCCAGCAACCCTAAGGTCCCTAGAAAACAGGTACATCTTGCTTGGGTTCTGGTCAATAATTTGGACTCTATACATTCCCTCAAACACCCATCAACAGAATGACTAGGAGGAGGAATCCCCAAAATAGAAAAGACTCAGAGATCATGACTTAAGCTGCAGATTACAAATGGATGCAGATATAACCAAGATGTCGGAGATGGAATTCAGGCTAGCAATTGTGAAGACAATGGCTAGAATGGAGAAATCAATTAATGGCAACATAGAGTCTCTAAGGGCAGAAATGAAAGCTGAATTGGCAGAACTTAAAAATGCTATCAATGAGATCCAATCCAATGTAGATAATGTAACAGCTAGGGTAACTGAGGCAGAAGAACGAATAAGCGACCTGGAAGACAATATAATAGATAAAAAGGGAAAAGAGGAGGCCAGGGAAAAACAACTCAGAATCCATGAAAATAGAATCAGAGAAATAAGTGACACCATGAAGCGTTCCAATGTCAGAATAATTGGAATCCCGGAAGGAGTGGAGAGAGAGAGAGGACTAGAAGATGTATTTGAGCAAGTCGTAGCTGAGAACTTCCCTGATCTGGGGAATGAAACAAACATTCGTGTCCTAGAGGCAGAGAGGACCCCTCCCAAGATCAAGGAAAACAGGCCAACACCCCGGCATGTAATAGTAAAACTTGCAAATCTTAGAACCAAGGAAACCATCTTAAGGGCAGTTAGGGCGAAGAGATTCCTTATGTACAGAGGGAGGAACATCAGAATAATGTCAGACCTATCCACAGAGACCTGGCAAGCCAGAAAGGCCTGGCAAGACATATTCAGGGTACTAAATGAGAAGAACGTGCAGCCAAGAATACTTTATCTGGCAAGGCTGTCATTTAGAATGGATGGAGGGATGTAGAGTTTCCACGACCGGCAGAAACTGAAAGAATATGTGACCACTAAGCCGGCCCTGCAAGAAATATTAAGGGGGGTTCTATAAAAGGAGAAAGACCCCAAGAGTGATATACAACAGAAATTTACAGGGACAATCTATAAAAACAACGTCTTCACAGGCAACATGATGACAATTAATTCATATCTTTCAATAATCACTCTCAACGTGAATGGCCTAAATGCTCCCATAAAATGGCACAGGGCTGCAGATTGGATAAAAAGACAGGACCCATTCATGTGCTGCCTACAAGAGACTCATTTTGAACCTAAAGATACATCCAGACTGAAAGTGAAGGGATGGAGATCCATCTTCCATGCCAGCGGACCTCAAAAGAAAGCTGGGGTAGCAATTCTGATATCAGACAAATTAGATTTTAAACTGAAGTCTGTAATTAGAGACACAGAAGGACACTATATCATTCTTAAAGGGTCTATCCAACAAGAAGATCTAACCATTGTAAATATCTATGCCCCCAACATGGGAGCAGCCATCTACATAAGCCAACTGTTAACCAAAATAAAGAGTCATATTGATAACAATACGTTAATTGTAGGAGACCTCAATACTCCACTCTCAGCAATGGACAGATCACCTAAGCAGAAAATCAACAAGGAAGCAAGAGCTTTGAATGATACACTGGACCAGATAGACCTCATAGATATTTACAGAACATTCCACCCTAAAACAACAGAATACTCATTCTTCTCGAGTGCACGTGGAACTTTCTCCAGAAGAGACCACATACTGGGTCACAAATCAGGTCTCAATGATACCAAAAGATTGAGATTATTCCCTGCATATTCTCCGACCACAATGCTTTAAAACTGGAACTCAATCACAAGAAAAAATTTGGCAGAAATTCAAACACTTGGAAGCTAAAGACCACTCTGCTCAAGAATGTTTGGGTCAACCAGGAAATCAAAGAAGAACTTAAACAATTCATGGAAATCAATGAGAACGAAAACACATCGGTCCAAAACCTATAGGATACTGCAAAGGCAGGCCTAAGGGGGAAATATGTAGCCATCCAAGCCTCACTCAAAAAAATAGAAAAATCCCGAATTCACCAACTAACTCTACACCTTAACTAGAGAAAAAGCAACAAACGATGCCTAAGCCACGCATTAGAAGAGAAACAATTAAAATTAGAGCAGAGATCAATGAATTAGAAACCAGAAACACAGTAGATCAGATCAACGAAACCAGAAGTTGGTTCTTTGAAAGAATTAATAAGATCGATAAACCACTGGCCAGACTTATCCAAAAGAAAAGAGAAAGGACCCAAATTAATAAAATTATGAATGAAAGGGGAGAGATCACGACTAACACCAAGGAAATAGAAACAATTATTAGAAATTATTATCAACCACTATATGCCAATAAACTGAGCAATCTGGATGAAATGGAGGCCTTCCTGGAAACCTATAAGCTGCCAAGACTGAAACAGGAAGAAATTGACAACCTGAGTAGGCCAATAACCAGTAACGAGATTGAAGCAGTGATCAAAAACCTCCCAAAAAACAAGAGTCCGGGGCCTGATAGTTTCCCTGGGGAATTCTACCAAACATTCAAAGAAGAAATAATACCTATTCTACTGAAGCTGTTTCAAAAAATAGAAACAGAAGGAAAACTTCCAAACTCATTCTATGAGGCCAGCATTACCTTAATCCCCAAACCAGGCAAAGACCCCATCAAAAAGGAGAATTTCAGACCAATATCCCTGATGAATATGGATTCCAAAATCCTCAACCAAATCCTAGCTAATAGGATCCAACAATACATTAAAAGGATCATCCACCACGACCAAGTGGGATTTATCCCCGGGATACAAGGGTGGTTCAACATTTGCAAATCAATCAATATGATAGAACACATTAATAAGAAGAGGGAGAAGAATCATATGGTCCTCTCAATTGATACAGAAAAAGCATTTGACAAAATACAACATCCTTTCCTGATTAAAACTCTTCAGAGTATAGGGATAGAGGGAACATTCCCCACGTTCATAAAATCCATCTATGAAAAACCCACAGCGAATATCATCCTCAATGGGGAAAAGCTGAGAGCCTTTCCCTTAAGATCAGGAACAGGTCAAGGATGCCCACTCTCGCCACTATTGTTCAACATAGTACTAGAAGTTCTAGCAACAGCAATCAGACAACAGAAAGAAATAAAGGTATTCAAACTGGCAAAGAAGAAGTCAAACTCTCTCTTTTCGCAGATGACATGATACTTTATGTGGAAAACCCAAAAGACTCCATCCCCAAATTACTAGAACTCATCCAGCAATTCGGTAATATGGCAGGATACAAAATCAATGCACAGAAATCAGTTGCTTTCTTATACACTAACAATGCAACTGTAGAAAGAGAAATTAGAGAAATGATTCCATTTACAATAGCACCCAAAACCATAAGATACCTCGGAATAAACCTAACCAAAGAGGTAAAGGATTTATATTCTAGGAACTACAGAACACTCATGAAAGAAACTGAAGAAGACACAAAAAGATGGAAAAATATTCCATGCTCATGGATCAGAAGAATAAACATTGTTAACATGTCTATGCTACCCAGAGCAATCTATACCTTCAATGCCATCCCAATCAAAATTCCAATGACATTTTTCAAAGTGCTGGAACAAACAATCCTAAAATTTGTATGGAATCAGAGAAGACCCCGAATCGCCAAGGAAATGTTGAAAAAGAAAAACAAAGCTGGGGGCATCACGTTGCCCGATTTCAAGCTATATTACAAAGCTGTGATCACTAAGACAGCATGGTACTGGCACAAAAACAGACATACAGACCAATGGAACAGAATAGAGAGCCCAGATATGGACCCTCAACTCTATGGTCAAATAATCTTTGACAAAGCAGAAAAAACATGCAATGGAAAAAAGATAGTCTCTTCAATAAATGGTGCTGGGAAAATTGGACAGCCACATGCAGAAGAATGAAACTGGACCATTCTCTAACACCATTCACAAAGATAAACTCAAAGTGGATGAAAGCCCTCAATGTGAGACAGGAATCCATCAAAATCCTAGAGGAGAACATAGGCAGTAACCTCTTTGACATCGCCCACAGCAACTTCTTTCAAGATACATCTCCAAAAGCTAGTGAAACAAAAGCAAAAATGAACTTTTGGGACTTCATCAAGATAAAAAGCTTCTGCACAGCAAAGCAAACAATCAACAAAACAAAGAGGCAACCCACAGAATGGGAGAAGATATTTGCAAATGACACTACAGAGAAAGGGCTGGTATCCAAGATCTATAAAGAACTTCTCAAACTCACCCAAAAAACAAATAATCAAGTCAAAAAGTGGGCAGCAGATATGAAAAGACACTTCTCTGAAGAAGACATACAAATGGCTAACAGACACATGAAAAACTGTTCGTCATCATTAGCCATCAGGGAAATTCAAATCAAAACCACCCTGAGATACCACCTTACACCAGTTAGAATGGCAAAAATGGACAGGGAGAGAAACAACAAATGTTGGAGAGGTTGTGGAGAAAGGGGAACCCTCTTACACTGTTGGTGGGAATGCAAGTTGGTACAGCCACTTTGGAAAACAGTGTGGAGGTTCCTCAAAATTTAAAAATAGAGCTACCCTATGACCCAGCAATTGCACTTCTGGGTATTTACCCCAAAGACACAGATGTACTGAAAAGAAGGGCCATGTGCACCCCAATGTTCACAGCAGCAATGTCCACAGTAGCCAAACTGTGGAAAGAGCCAAGATGCCCTTCAACAGATGAATGGATAAAGAAGATGTGGTCCATATATACAATGGAATATTACTCAGCCATCAGAAAGGATGAATACCCAACTTTTACATCAACATGAATGGGACTGGAGGAGATTATGCTAAGTGAAATAAGTCAAGCAGAGAAAGTCAATTATCCTATGCTTTCACTTATTTGTGGAACATAAGGAATACCATGGAGGACATTAGGAGAAGGAAGGGAAAAATGAAGGGGGGGGGAATTGGAGGGAGAGATGAACCATGAAAGACTATGGACCTGAGAAACAAACAGGGTTTTAGAGGGGAGGGGGGG
>NW_022589728.1:41861835-41877141 GCF_004348235.1 Phoca vitulina
GGGGGGATTGGTTAGCCTGGTGATGGGTATTAAGGAGGGCACGTACTGCATGGGGCACTGGGTGTTATATGAAAACAATGGATCGTGGATCACCACATCAAAAACTAATGATGTATTGTATGGTGACTAACATAACATAATAAAATTAAAAATAATAATAATTAAAAAAAGAAGGTTGGAATATTGAAAATGGAGTTTTGGCTTAAAAAAATTAAAGAATCAGACCACAAACAACAGATCACTGAGTTTGAAGTCAAATATGGGCAAGAATCTAGAGTGAATAATTAAAAGGATGGTTTGTCACCATTTTTTTTTTTTAAAGATTTTATTTATTTATTTGAGAGAGAGAGAATGAGAGAGAGCACATGAGAGGGGGGAGGGTCAGAGGGAGAAGCAGACTCCCCGCCAAACAGGGAGCCCGATGCGGGACTCGATCCAGGGACTCCAGGATCATGACCTGAGCCGAAGGCAGTCGCCCAACCAACTGAGCCACCCAGGCGCCCGGTTTGTCACCATTTTGAAAAAGAGGTAGCATGACTTGGCATGCCCTGTTGCCCTTATTCTATCCTAAGATGTGGTTCTCACACTGGCAGGACAGGAAATTAATTTTGGAGGTATTGCCTCTGACAGTAATCTATTATTATATCACTGAAGCATCATCAAAGAGTGTAAAGTAGAGTAATACAGTCACAAAGGCACGTGATTTATAGTCAGAGGACCTGGGTTTGTGTCCTAACTTTGCAGCTTATTTATGTGGCCCAGGAAAAATTGACCTAACCTCTGTAAATCATAGTTTCTTCATCTGAAAATGGTGAAAATAATATCTTTTTACAGATTGCTGTCAGATTTAAATGAGCTATAAAGATGAAAGCAATTTCTAAAGCATAAACTACTAATTAAATATCAGTTATTATAGACTCGAAAAATGTTGCTCAAATTATCATTTGTACAGTAATCCTCCCTTACCCACGGTTTTATTTTCTACAATTTCAGTTCCCCATGGTCACCTGTCGTCCAGAAGCAGCTGGTCGTCCTCCTGAAAAATTGTCAGAAGGTCCATAGTAGCTTAACACTGCGTCACAGTGCCTACATTTTTCACATCACTTCATTTCATCACAGAGGCATTTTATCCTCTCACATCATTACAAGAAGGGTAAATGTAGTACAGTGAGATATTTTGAGAAAGAGACCACATCCATGTAACCTGTATTACTGTAAAAATTGTTATATTTTATTGTTAATCTCTTACTGTACCTTTCTTATAAATTAAACTTTATCATAGGTATATGTGAATAGAGAAAATAGTATATATAGGGTTTGGTACTATCTGAAGTTTTAGGCATCTACTGGGAGATCTTGGAATCCATGGATAAAGGGGGACTACTGCAGCTACCAATAGTGCCGATGAGATCTTGGTTGAATTAAAGGAAGAATAGCATGTAGAACAAGACAGATGATAGTCAACTTTGTCTCTGGAATTCTATATTCAGATCTATATTTTTAGAGAGACATAGGCAAATTGGATTGCAACTAGAGCACCTTATCAGAATATTGAGAATATTGGACAAATATTCCATGAAGAATATTTGAAGGGGTTGAGAAGACTTGGAGGTGATAACATTGGGATGAGAGAACCATTTTCAGATAGATGAGGAATGTTAGGTTCAAGGAAGATTTTGTATGTTCTGTTTGGTCTTCAGGGATAGTAATAGGACAGGATGGATGAAGCTAGACTTCTAGTAATGGAGAGAAAGGTCCTTCTGCTAGAGCTATGCATGGCTACAGCAGGACTGGAAAGGTCCCCGTCAATGGAGATTTTCTAACTATGGGCTGGATGATGTCCTGGTAGGGAAGAGGATTCCTGAAGCAGATGGGTGGTCAGGACAGTGACCCCTTAAGATCTTCTGACCTCACAAGTCCATCATTCTCTGACATAGTCTTATTAATCTTTCTGTGTATCCCTGTACCATATGATGTTCATGGATATATTGTGTCATAATCTATTATAACTGCATTCCCACATTAATTAATCCTGGATTTCAAAGAGGTTTTTTAAACTGAATGTACCCTTTAATTTTTTTTCCCCTTCTGCCTTGGCTCCCTGACACTTGTTCTGACCATTCATGTGCCTTAGAAACAAGAGACCCCAGACAGTCCTCATATTATGTGAAACGATTTTCCAAGGCCAAACTAACTGCATTCAGTCTTTATCCCAAATGAAGGAACAACTTTGGTCTGTCAACTGTGAAAAGTAAACTGGGCATGACCTTCACTCATCACCAATAATCTCACTGAATGACATTTGTTAACTTTATTCTGATATTAGATCATGGTCTTTGTTCTCTCATGGTTGTTTTCATTCAGAGTCTCGTTATTTCCATTTATATATATATACAGAGAGTTTGAAAGTCTGATGTGTTGAATGTGAAGTTTATCTCTGTGTGGCTCAAATTTGAAGACACACTCTTGTATTTGCTGATGTTTGCCCAAGAAAAGGGGAGAAAATAGATCAGCTTTAAAGTCAAATATACTTTAAAGTACTCACTTCATTGCCCTGGAGACCTCAAGCATTTCTTTGCTGTGCGGATTGTATCTTCTAGTTCCTTTGGTTCTGTTGTGCCTTTTCACCCGGAAGGCCCCAAATGACAGTTATTGCTTCTCAGAGGATGTAACCTCAGAGAAGCTGTCACCATGAATCAGGCTGCACCCGACTTGAAGAAACCTTCTGAGTTCTGACATATTGCAAGTGTTTTATGTGACTGAAACTTATTTGCTGAACAGATACCAGGGCACCACAGCAGGTGAATATTTTCACAGCATACAGAAGATAGGCTAATCATTTTCTCATGAACATTTCAGAATAAGCTACATATAATTAATGGTATATCACTTTATGGTAATTCTCAAGTATTTCAGTACTTTTAAAACCCTTTCCTTTAACTAAATATTTAAATTTTATAATACAAATTGATTAACTATTTAAACATGTTCAAACCACACACAAATAAGAACTTAAATAAATCTTGAAAATATTGGTTCAAAATCATTGTAGGTAAGAAAATTGTATCATAAAACTGGAATTGGCTTGTTACTTATCTGCTAGTTATTGCCCTTGAACTCTGAGCCACGTCAGTTGTCCTCTGTCCCGTCTCACATCAGAAGGCTAAAATAACCCGGACAGAGAACACATGTAAAATTGCCCTGCCCCCCTTTCTCCCAGACTTCCATGAAGGGATAACAAAAAGGGTAGGATAAGAAAGACACTGTGTGTTATTTTTAAAATTTATTTCTAATTGTTTTTTTCCCTCAGATATATAAGTAGGTAGGTGATTATTTTCATGGCTACATTCCTTTATATTGAATGAATTGAATCATTAAAGATTAACAAAATCAAACCAAGGTTTCTAATTTTATTCCAATAAAGTATAAAATTATAAAGTAATGCCAGTCAGATTTTTTGTTAGAATGTCCTTGGAAATAAGTCCCTTTTATTGAATAAGGATGAACTCAGACAGCTAAAATTATTAGTAATATGCTAGAAATAATGATGTTCAATGTCGGGGTTAATAACCTGTGGAAGTGACTGGTTTGATACCTTAGCTCTTGAATCTTCCCAGCATGTCACCAAGAATGACAACCATTTTAGACATTTTGACTTGAAATTAGGCTTGAAAATAGCTACTCTCTTAGGGTGAGTTAACATTTAATGTTGGGCAAGTAGAAATGACTGCTGATTTTCATTCTTTATATTAATTCCATGGGGAGGGTGAGCTAGTAAAACATTTGTGTGAGCTGGTCATTATTTGAAATTTATTTACCAAAGTGGCTTACGTAATAATCATCCCCGTGCTAAATCAGTCAGTCAACAAGTTTTTATTGAGTCCCCATTGGATTAGAGTAATGTACAGTAATGATGTATTCAGTAGTGTACAGATGTATGCAGCAAAGATTAGACATGAGCTCGACCCCCAAGGCCTTACAAGCCATTAGAGGAGACAAACAGACACATATCATCAACTGAAATGTAACCAGATGACTTAACTCCCAGAGTGTGGAGGAGGAATGGTTGGGCTGGGATTGTTCTGGTGGGTGATGGGATGGCTGAATGTGGGAAACTTTCATGATGTAGGTGCCTTGGTCTGGGTTAGGTCAAACAAAGTTAGCAGCTTTAGATGAAAAAAGCATTTTGGCTTAGTGAATATAGTATAACTTAGACAAAGATTAAAGTATAGAATGGAAGTCTGTTAAATTTATCTAGAGGTATAGCAAGATAGACAAGCACAGAGGTAAAACAGGTAATGGAGTTATTTGAAACCAAAGCTTGAGCAGGGATGACACTAGAAGGTTATGAGTCACATATCACAGGTTTCCATTTTAACTTTATTAAATGCAAGGCATCTTATGAAAAGAAGTTAAATTGAGAGGCTTTTGTTTTGGGATTGCTCATATGGAATTCGTCCTGACACTTACCGTGTCTGGCTAAAGTAAGACAGACTCACACTTGATGGGATGGGCATATACATGCCATCTGTATGCCATCTGCAGGTTCCTGAACAAATGCTCCCTGCTCAAGCAAACCCCTGGTTCTTGACTGACCACCATCATTGAGCATCACATGAACATCATTGGTGGACTTTTTCTTTCATTATTAGCCCTTTTCCACACTTAAATACTGTTGCCATATGGATGTGGTCAGTTAGATTCTGCTTTTCTTGGCATTCTACCTTCTTTAATAATTTTAAGGAAATAGTTTTAGTTAAGACTTTCTAACTGGTATGATTATGGAAGAAATGATGATAGCTGCTGCTTTGAACAGTTGAACTTCTCCATATACTTTATGACAAAGGCACCCAACCAAAGGATCAGGGTCAGCAACAAATACTAGTTGTACGGAATGGTAATTTTGCACTGGTAACTGAGCCAGCCAACTAGTCTGAGCCTCATGTGCTATCAAGGTTCAGAAATTCATAAACCCTTTTATTCCTCATTAGGTACAAAATGGATATCAGTTTGGCCCATGACAATCCTCATAAAATCCTTCTCCTATTCCTTAATTTTCAATTTAGAGGTCCTCCTCTGACTCTTCATTAGATCTATGATTTATGGGTCACTAAATATTAACAGCTTTCTTGGGCTTTACTGGTATTATCTCATTTAAACTACAAAACAGGCCTGTGAGGTAGGTACTATTAGCTCTGTCTTCAGATGAGAAATTTGAGGCTCAAAAGTGAGGTGATGTTTATTGGTCACAAGGCTGGCCTTCAAACCAGGTTAACATATGATATTCCCATTGTGCCATGGGAAGTGTCCAGATGTTTATAAATGGTGGTCCTCAGCCAACCACCAACTGACCATTCCAGCCCTGTTCTTATTAATCTAAGTGCGAAGATCCGAGAACATCATGATCCTTTTTTGCTAATATTTATTCTAGTCAAATAACCAATTATTTTTTGGCAGTCCATTATGTATTGAGAAGTGTGCATCACGGGAGTGCAAATATTAAGGAAATAAGATCCTTGCTTGGTGAAGTTCCTAATTGGCATTGGTATTCCCTAGTCACCTAGGACACATTCTCTTGGATCCTTAGTTGTCCCCTGTGCTTGGAGCATTCTTTCTTCTTTACCTAGTTTCCAAACTTTCTTTAGATACAGCTCAGGGAAAGAAAAGTAAACCTCATCTTCCTGGGAAGTTTTCTCTGATTCCTCAGATTTATTTGGATGTCTGTCTTCTGTGAACCAACAATATTCAGTGCACAATTCCATTGCACCAATTATGTTGTCATCTTTAATTTTCTTCTCTGTGTCCCTCAAGATTGTACCCTGAAGATGATAGCCTAGTCCCTTGAGGATGATAGCCTAGTCTTATTCGTCTTTATATTTCTAACACTTAATCAGAGCACTGAGTGAACAAGGGAGGGAGCCCAGACAGTGCTATCATTTAGGGGAGATTGTGAAGTAGGGTAGAAGGAAGGAGCCACTAAAGGGAAGGAAACATCTCTGAGGAGTTGAAACTTAGTTCTGGACTTTGAAAGATGCTCTGGATTGGGAGGTGATGAAGAAGCAGGAGGTCACAACCACTGGAAGAGACGGAAAGTGTCTGTTTTAACTTTGAATCCAAATTTGCCTCGCTGTGGCTTACACTGGTTGTTCTTAGCTCAGTACCTTTTGATTACATATAATAAGACTAATCCCTTTTCCTGGATAGCCCTGCAGCGTTTGAAAACCAGGTTTCCCTGAGTCGTCTTTTCTTATGGCAGGACTTCTCTGATTCTCCCATTGTTACCCACATTCTTTTCTGAGCTTCTCCCCATCCAGGTGCCCATGGCACTGGGCAACAAAGGAGGTCAGGACTTATACCTCCATACCTGAGATAGAGGCTTCTGTAAATATAGGCTGTACTGCCCCACAGCTGTTGGTGGTTACATCAATTCACTTATTCAGGTTGACCTTACCATCATTGAGGGCCACTGGGATTTTTTCATATACATGAAACCAGGTCTGCCCTACCTACTAGTGTCACTTACCACTCATTCACTTTTTCCCTCAGTCATTCTAAAAACATTTATTAAGCATTCACTATGTGTCAAGGCACTAGATTGAGTGCCGTTAATATAAGATGTAGCAGAGTGCCTGACCTAAATGTAGGGGCCTTGCATTCGTCTCTGTTGAATATCATCTGTTGCACTGGGTCTGGATCTTCAATCATTTTCTCCATTTCTCTGTCTCCCCCAACTCCCATAGATAAAGTATGTATAATGTGTGTGTGTATGTATGCGTTCCACTTGTGTGTATTGATGAGGCTGATTATGGTATAAAGAAGAAAGCTCATCATGGATGTAAATTGTGGATTATAATCTTAGATAACAATAAAACTGTAACTGATCCAAGATGCTGGGATAGAGGAAAACCTTGTATGAGGTGGGGGAGGGGACTGGGTAACAAATACATGGAAAGCATGGGCTTTGAATCAGATTTTCTGAGATCAAATGTGTATTCCATCATTTACCAGCTGTGTGACTGAGGGCAAAATGTTTAATTTCCCCATAGTCAATTCCTTCTGAATATATCCCTGTATACTCAAGGATAATAATAGTTTCTATACAGAGTTGTGATAATTAAATAAGATGATGCACATAAAGTAGTCATGCCTGAGGCATATCACCCTCAATAGATGATAAGAAAAATTATATAAGAAAAACAGTTCTTTATATTGTCTGAAAAAAAAATCAACTCTCAAGGATGGAAAATGGGACACAGTGATGTCAAAGTCCATTATAATCAACTTTAGAAATATTTGAACTCAAATTCTACTGGAATTTGACATTGAATTTTGCTGGGCTTTAGCCAGTGCCGAGAAATATTTTTGCCAGAGTGAAATGTTTGTTGTAACAGTGCTTGCTGGTATAGAATTTAATTTGGATTAGTAAGTAGTTAAATTAATAGTGAAAAAAATTAAGAATCTGAGTCTTAAATGTGACTTCTCTACTTAACATTTTACACATTTTACTTTCCACAACAGTTCAAAATTGAGGGCATGATTTTTCTACATCCAAGTGGCTTACTTCCACCATATTAATTAATTGGCTGTGTATAATTTGTAGTTTAAATGGTAGATTTGTAGATTAGTGTCTAATATTAAAAATGTTTTGATTTGTTCTTATGTGCCTATTTGAAGGACCTTAAAAAAAAAGCTATGGGAACGACAATTACTGGAAAATAACTGGCTGCCTCATCTTTGGCTTAGGTGGTTTCAGTATTGTCAAATTTTAGTCAGTTTCAGAGCAAACCAAGGGAGTCTTCCATTGATGCAAGATTTAAGGATATTGCCAAACTTGGTTTTGAAGGTACTTGGGGTATTACTTATAATTTCTTAATGAATTCCAGCAGCTCTTTTTCAATAATTAGGGAATAAGCAGAGCCCTCAGCAGCATGCCAGTACAGTGGAGTAATGGCCGTTAAAGACATGCGCTTTGGGACTATTTGGAAACAAATGGTCATTTCACCAGAAAAGTAAAACAAACTGAGCAGTTTTACTCAACTTTCCTTCTTTGTATTCATGCCATATTTATAGGTCAACTCCAACTAGTCAGCCCTGGTGAGTTTTTTATTTGTCAGCTGTATGAACTTTCACTAAGGCTGTGCTTAGCTCTGTCTCTCTCTGCTCTGATAGCAGGTACACGTTTTATTTTATTTAATGAGGAAAGAGCTCTATTATTTTTTTTCATATCCCATACCATTATAAAACAATTATTCAGAATTGAACCCAGTCAGCTGCAGTTCATCCTGGATGACGACTGCAAATAAATGCATGTGGATTATGTCTCCCTATTTTCCCTTTTGTTTTAGTAGCATTTTGATTTAACACATTCATTTTATATTAATGGAAGCATTGCAAGTAATTTTAAGTGATGAGTATTAGTTCCTCTACCTCATTCAGGGTATAGCTTTCTATTTTGTAAAATTAACAGTCTTAGGATTCCTTAAGAAAAAAGATTCACTTCCTACCCCTTATAATGACCTACAAGGTGTTAAAATGTGATGAAAGTAAAACAAGAAGGAAAAAAATATCTCAGGAAAAAAGTCCCTTTTTTAGTCGGACAATTGGAGCAGATCATTTTGCCTTTGTTGAAAATGTGCCGAGTAATGAAATAATAAAGCTTTAACGAAAGAATTGGTGTGTGAGGAGGCAGGGGAAATAGAAAGCAGGCAGGCCATGTCTGTGTTAGGTTTATCCACCATGCTTGGTGGATTTAGTTTTCTTTTTTGTGGGCTGTCTTAAATTGCTATTGCAATTTTTGGTTAAGTATAGCTGTTCTCAGTTACATAACTGTTCCCTTTGGCCTCTAAAAAGAAGGTACATTCTAAGGTCAAAAAGGAATCACAGTCAAAAGAACAGAGCATGAATGTGGTTGGGTCAAAATATTCACATTCCTGGATGGCAGCATCCCAGGTACTGGTGTTAAGCCTAGGTCAGAAAAAGTCTAGAAAAGGTGGCTAGAAAGAAGTCTAGAACTTGAATTAGGCATGGTTCCTTCAGCAAATTTTCAGAGAGACTCAGGCCCATGAAGCAGTCAAGTGTAAGAACATTAGAGGTTATTACCTCTTCATTTTGGAGATGAAGAAATTGAAGCTGCACATGAAAAAGCAGGAGGCCAGAGGGATGACATGAAGGCTCCCAGCAATTCAGGGGGAAAGCTGGTATTGCAGCTAGACACAAGCCTGGCTTTTTTGCCATCACAGTATCATAGCTGGCATTGTAACTCCTACTACAACGGGAGCTGGAATACCTACAGAGTTGTAGATGGTAAAAGAGAACACATATCACGGCACTGGGCAACAGAAGACCTATGTCAAAGTTGTTTCCCTGAATCTTTGGTAAAGCGACCAATGCTCTAAACATCAGTTTTTTTTCATGTTCAAACTGGGTACCATTTACCTCAATAGATGCAATGGAATGTTGTTTGCAAAAGTGCTGTGACAACTAAGGCAGTTCATGTGTAAGGCATTACAGAATACCACTGGCTATTCTTTTTTTTTTTTTTTTAAAGATTTTATTTATTTATTTGACAGAGAGAGACACAGCGAGAGAGGGAACAGAAGCAGGGGGAGTAGGAGAGGGAGAAGCAGGCTTCCCGTCAAGCAGGGAGCCCGATGCGGGGCTCGATCCCAGGACCCTGGGATCATGACCTGAGCCGAAGGCAGACGCTTAACGACTGAGCCACCCAGGCGCCCCTGGCTATTCTTTCTCTAAGGACTTCTCCACAGCTATCCAGGGCTATTGGAACATCCCAGCTGACTACCACCCAGATGACATAAGAGAGACAAAAAATTGTCTGGCATCTCAAATGAACCTGCAGCCCATCCAGAGTGAAATCCTCAAGAAGCCTGCCTTTAACTCAGCAAGTTGTGAACATTCATTTCTTTATTCATGAACTCATTCACTGAATAAATGAGGCATGAAAATATTAGACATAGTTCTTGCCCTTCTCTAAAGGGGGTAATAGACAAATAAGTGTGATTCAATATGGAAAATGTTGTATATTAAGGACAGTGGGGAGACTAAAAGAGGAAGTAAAGGGTTAAGAAGAGGTTTTAAGAAGTGGTCTTTAAAGGTTGAGTAATACTGGGACCTGCTGAGAATGTGAGGACATGCTTAGATTTCTGCTGAGGGAGGAACCTCAGTGAAGTCATGAGAATGTGAGAGAAGAGACATGTGTGGGAAGTGTTGGGTTGTCCAGTGAGCCAGAGGGTAGGGAATATGGGGGAGACTAGTGAGAAATGGGTCTAGATGGGATGAAGTCAGATCATGAAAGTCCTTGAATAGAATGGTAAGGAGATTGGTCTGTGTACAAAAGACATGGAAGACACTAACATTTATCACTACTTTTTTACAGTTGAAAATGAGACTAGATAGTTACTGAAATATTCAAACAATTTACACATATACAAAGAAAGTTGAAAAAAAAAAAAACTCCATGGATGCAAACCTCTGGAAATAAGTCATTACCACTAGGTGAACATTGTAAACTTTTTCTATGCACACATATAGATTAAAAGAAATACTTTATAAAAATATGTGTTCTGGTTCTGGCAACACGATCAGCTGAATTGATATAAACTACACACACCTTTAAGTTCCACAGTTACAAAACTGTAGACATGCTAAGTACAATGTACAAAAATAAAAATCTAAACATTTAAATTAAGTTGAAGAAAGATCATTTTTGGCATGATAACATGCCAGAAATGAAAGCAGCTTTAGGTTTGAGCAGTAAACTTAGGAGCAGATGCTGTGATGGTTTGGGAAGATATTAGAGTGGATAAGGGGATTAGAGGCTAAGATTTTAATGCCCATGTAAATATGGAAAATACAGCATCAAGCCTGAGTGAGGCATGGAGCTGGAACAGACATCCTTCCTTAAAGCTGGGATCCTGGAAAGAAAAGGCTGCTCCTGTGGTAAAAGGAGACTAGTGAAAACGTACTCACTGATTCAGGTAATATGACTAGAAAATGTGTTACTTTTGAAACTCTGGATGGGAAAATATGAGAGGAATTAAAGCCTTTGGCTACCAAAAATCCTGTGAAGTTGGAATTTACCAATTTAATGTTGGGAATGTCCAAGCTAGAAAACTAATGTCAAAAGTAATTGTAGACCAAATGCAAAAGTAAAATGATCCTGTGGTAAGACTTTTACACCCAGGGTGCCACAGGTTTTCTGGGGGTAGAGGGAAGAAAGAGAGGAAACAATGAAAACTTATAAATTCCATGGGGAAATAATCTATCATATGAGAGAGTCAGCAGACACTATAAGTAGGAAAACTATTCCCATGAACTTCAGGTAATAGGGCAGTCTGAAAAAAGACTATAAAATAGTTATGCTTCAAATGGTTAAAGTGATAAAAACAAGAACTAGAAATCATAAAGAGACAACAACATACTGAAGAGAAATTTGAAGAACAAATAGAGCTTCTAGAAATATAGACATATCATTGATATACCTGTGGATGAGTTAAATACCAGATTATATACAGCTGAAGAATGAATTAGTGAGTTGGAAGACAAAACTGAGAAAATTACCTAAAATGCAACAGAGGAGAGAGAGACTCCAGCACACAACTGCATTGGCCGAATCCTTATGAAATCTAAAGACAAATCAGCACATAGGTACACTATAATGAAACTTTAGAACACTCACGACAAAGATAATATCTTAATTATGGACACAAAAGATAAATTCTCAACTTCTGGGGAAGGTGATGGAGTAGGAGGATGCTAGGCTTATGTCGTTTCATGGATACACCTAGATGATACCCACATCAGTGTAAATAACCCCCAAAATGCCCCAAAGACTGGCAGAAGAGACTCCCCACAACTAAATGTAGAGAAGAGGCCACAAGGAAGAGGGTAGAAGGGGTGGAAATGCTGCCTAGCGCCAAATGAACTTGTGGGACTGTCCATGGGAGGGAGGGATGCTGTAGGTGCAGAGAAGGAAGAGGAGCAGACCTCATACTAGGCACCCCAGGCACAGGAGAACTGCACTAGGAAGACGAATCTCCGTAACATTTGGCTTTGAAAACCAGAGGGGCTTAACTTCCTGAGGTCTTACATCAGTGGGGCTTAACACCTGGAACTTTAAAAACAAGTGGCTCCTCTCTGGGAGAGCCAGAGGGTGATAGGAAATGGAGTCCCTGCCCTTAAAGAGACAGCATGCCATAACTGTAGCTGAGATACAGTAGAGAAGCAGCAGTTTGGAAGATCCCTGGGATATATGGGAGGGAGACTTGTTTACTAACCTCATGGCATCTACTGCAGGGCCAGGTATCTTTGGGAGATGTTTCCCAGAACAAAAGAGCTGGTGGGTACCATTTCCATCCCTGCTCTGAACCTAGATACACAGACACCCGTAGGAACCAGCACAACATGAATACCCTCCACTTAGCTTGTTAACAGCATGTCTGGCCCCTGCATTCTCCTGTAGACTTGTTCCCTTCAACATGACCTCAGCAGGAGGCAATCCAAAGTGGCACCACAAGCATGGCAGTATGTAAGCAGCCCTGGGAGAAGTCAGCACCACCCCAAAGTGATTCCTGCCCCAGGTAGAGGGGAATAAAACCACATACCAATACAAATGTGGGCCAGGCACTGGGCTGGAGGCAGACATCTAGTTTGACCTCAAGCCTCGCCCACCAAGGAAGCTTCTCAGGGGATAACACAGGGAGAGCATGCTGCAGTTCTGTGCTACTACATCTCTGGCAAACACTTTCTCTGAGTCAACTCAGCACAAGGTGGTCCCAGATTGGCCCACTAATAACACAGGGACCAAGCCCTGCCATCAGTAGAGCCATTACAGATGACTGAACTCAAGGCAAACATGCCTCAGCCAAAATGTTAGAGAATACACAACACACATGAGACACCTCTGGAGTGTCAGGTTCTGGTGAACAGGGAACATTGCCGGGTACCAGAGAACCTTTTCCTCATAAGGCCACTACTTTCAAGAGCAGGAGATGTAGCTGATTTTCAAAGCAAGTAGAAGCAGATCACAGAGTCAGACAAAATGAGACAGAGGTATATGTCCCACGTGAAAAAACAGGACAGAATCACAGCAAGATAGCTAAACAAAATGGAGATAAATAACATGTCTGATAGAGAATTTCAAGTAGTGGTCATAAAGATACTCACTGGACTGAGGAAACAATGGAAAACCTCAGTGAGACTGTTGACAGAAAATATAAAATAGAACCAATCAGAGATGAAGAACTCAATAAATGAAATTAAATATATAAAAGTAGAAGGAATTAATAGTAGACTAGAGGAAGCAGAAGAATGGATCACTGACCTAGAGGACAGAGTAATGGAAAGTAATCAAGCTGAACAGGAGAAATAAAAAAGACTAATAAAAAATGAGAATAGGGAACTCCACAAAAGTAGTAAGTGTAATAACATTGACATTATAGGGATCCCAGAAGAGAGAGAAAAGGGGGAAGAAAATTTATTTGAAGAAATAATAGCTAAAAACTTCCCAAATCTAGGGAAGGAAACAGAAATCGAGATCCAGAATGTACAGAGAGCCCCCAACAAAATCAGCCTAAGGAGGTCCACACCAAGACATATGATAATTAAATGGCAAAAAGTAGTGATAGAGGATTTTTAATGCACCAGGAAAAAGAAAACAGTTACATACAGGGAGAAACCCCATAAGGCTATCAGCTGACTTTTTAGGAGAAACTTTTTAGGCCAGGAGGTAGTGGCTTGATATATTCAAAGTGCTGAAAGAAAGAAACCTGCAACCAAAAATACCCTATCCAGCAAGGCTGTCATTCAGAATTTAAGGAGAGAGAAAGAGTTTCTGAGACAGACAAAAGTTAAAAGAATTTATCACCACTAAACAAGTCTTACAAGAAATGTTAAAGGGGACAGTTTGAGTGGAAAGAGAAGACCATAAGCAGGAATAAGAAAAGTAGGAAGCACAAAAGCAGTAAAATTAAATATATCTATAAAAGTTAGGCAAGGGCTTCATAAAAATATATAAGGTATGACACCATATACCTAAAACATGGAGGGGGGAGGAGGAGTAAAAATGTAGTGCTTTTAGAATGGGTTCAAACTTAAGTGATGACCAACCTAATATAGACTGCTACATGTATGTTATATGTGAAGCTAATGGTAATCACAAATCAAAAATGGTAACAGATATGCAAACAATAAAGGAATCCAAGGGTATCACTAAAGAAAAGCCAACAAACTGTGAAAGAATAGAGTAAGAGAAGAACAGAGAAAAAACTACAAAAACAACCATAAAATAAGTAACAAAACAATAAGTACATACCTATAAATTGATGTAAATGGACTAAATGCTCCAATTAAAAGACATGGGATGGTGGAATGGATAATAAAGCAAGAGCCATATATATGCTGCTACAGAGAGGCTCATTTTGGACCTAAAGACATGTGTAGATTGAAAGTTAACGGCTGGAAAAGCATTTATCCTGCAAATGGAAGTGAAAAGAAACCTGGAGTAGCAATAGTTATATTGGACAAAATAGATTTTAAAACAAAGACTAATGAGGGACAAAGAGGGACGCACCTAAACATAAAGGGAACACTCTAACAGGAAGATATAACAGTTGTAAATATGCACCCAACATGGGAGCACCCAAATACATAAATTAGCTAATAATGAACATAAAGGAAGTAATTGATAGTAATACAGTAATAGTAGGGGACTTTAACACACCACTTACATCAATGGATAAATCATCGAAACCGAAAAACAACAAGGAAACAATGGCTTTAAATGACACATTGGACCAGTTGGATCTAACAGATATATTCAGAACATTCCATCCTGAAACTGCATAATACACCTTCTTTTCAAGAGCAAGGGGAACATTCTCCAGAATAGATCACATGTTAGGCCACAAAACAAATCTCAACAAATGAAAAAGATCAAAGTGATACCATGCATCTTTTCCAACCAAAATGCTATGAAACTAGAGATCAACCACAGAAAACATGGAAAGAACACAAATACATGGAGGTTAAATAACATGCTACTGAGTAATGAATGGGTCAACCAAGAAATCAAAGAGAAAAACAAAATATATGTGGAGACAAATGAAAATGAAAAGACAATGATCCAAAATCTTTGTGATGCAGCCAAAGCTGTTCTAAAAGGGAAATTTACAGCAATACAGGTCTACTGCAAGAACAAGAAAAATTATGCCAAGCTAAATAAGTCAATCAGAGAAAGACATGTATCATATGATCTCACTGATACGAGGAATTCTTTTTTTTTTTTTTTTT
>NW_022589728.1:41877541-41905064 GCF_004348235.1 Phoca vitulina
ATATCAGTGAGGTCATATGATACATGTCTTTCTCTGTTTGACTTATTACGAGGAATTCTTAATCTCAGGAAATAAACTGAAGGTTTCTGGAGTGGTGGGGGGTGGGAGGGATGGGGTGGCTGGGTGATAGACATTGGGGAGGGTATGTGCTATGGTGAGTGCTGTGAATTGTGTAAGACTGATGAATCACAGACTTGTACGTCTGAAACAAATAATACATTATATGTTTAAAAAAAAGATAGTAGGAAGGGAAAAATGAAGGGGGGGAAATCAGAGGGGGAGACGAACCATGAGAGACTATGAACTCTGAGAAACAAACTGAGGGTTCTAGAGGGGAGGGAGGTGGGGGGATGGGTTAGCCCAGTGATGGGGATTAAAGAGGGCACGTATTGAATGGAGCACTGGGTGTTATACATGAATCATGGAACACTACATCAAAAACTAATGATGTAATGTATGGTGATTAACATAACATAATAAAATTAAAAAAAAAAAAATCTCAAACTACCTAACTTACACCTAAAGGAGCTAGAAAAAGAACAAACAAAACCCAAAACCAGTGGAAGGAAGAAAATAATAAAGATCAGAACAGAAATAAAGGAAATAAAAAATTAAAAAAATATAACAGATCATTGAAAGCAGGAGCTGATTCTTTGAAAAGATCAACAAAATTGAGAAACCTCTAGCCAGACTAATCAGAGAGAGAGAGAGAGAGAGGGGACTCAAACAAAATCAGAAATGAAAGCAAAATAACCAACACCACAGAAATACAAAGGATTGTAAGAGAATATCATGAAAAATTATATGCCAGCAAACCAGACAACCTAGAAAAAAATGGATAAATTTCTAGAAACATATAACCTCATAAAACTGAATCAGGTAGAAATAGAAAATTTGAACAGACCTATAATCAGCAATGATATTGAAACAGTCAACAAAAAACTAACAAAAGTCCAGGTCCAGATGGCTTCACAGCTGAATTCTACCAAACATTTCGAAAAGCGTTAATACCTATTTTTCTGAAACTATTTTAAAAAATAGAAGAGAAAGGAAAGCTCCCAAATTCATTCTATGAGGCCAGCATTACTCTGATATCAAGACCAGATAAAGACCCTATAAAAAAAGAGAACGACAGGCCAATATCTCTGATGAACATAGATACAAAAATCCTCAACAAAATATTGGCAAACCAAACCTAACAATACATTAAAAAAAAGTCATTCACCACGATCAAGTGGGAGTTATTCCTGGGATGCAAGGATGGTTCAATATTAGCAAACCAATCAATGTGATAGATCACATCAATAACAGAAAGATAAGAACCATATGATCATTCAGTAGATGCAGAAAAAGTATTTGACAAAGCACAGCATCCATTCATGAGCAAAACCAACAAAGTAGGTTTAGAGGGAACACATGTCCACATAATAAAGACCATATGTGAAAAACCCACAGCTTAAAGGCCATATGTGAAAAACCCACATACTTAATGGTGAAAAACTGAGACCCTTTCTTCTAAGATCAGGAAATAAGACAAGAATGTTCTTACTACTTTTATTCAACATAGTGCTGGAAGTCCTAGTCACAGCAATCAGACAAGAAAAGGAAATAAAAGGCATCTAAGTTCAGAAACAACTAAAACTTTCACTATTTGCAGAAGACATGACACTATATATAGAAAACCCTAAAGACTCCACCAAAAAACTACTGGAACTGATAAATGAGTTCAGTAAGGTTGCAGGATATAAAATCAATGTACAGAAATCTGTTGCATTTCTATACACTAATAATGAAGTAGCAAAAAGAGAAATTAAGAATACAATCCCATTTACAATTGCACCAAAAATAATAAAATACCTAGGAATATACTTAACCAAGAAAGTGAAAGACCTGTTTTCTGGAAAGTATAAAAAGTTGATGAAAGAAATTGAAGATGACATAAACAAATGGAAAGATATTCCATGCTCATGGATTGGAAGAACAAATATTGTTAAAACGTCCATACTATCCAAAGCAATCTACGGATTTAGTGTAATCCCTATCAAAATACCAACAGCATTTTTCACAGAACTAGAACAAATAATCCTAAAATTTGTATGGAACCACAAAGAACCCCAGATAGCCAGAGCAATCTTGAAAAAGAAGAACAAAACTGGAAGTATCACAATCCCAGATTTCAAGATATCATACAAAGCTGTAGTAATCAATATAGTATGGTAGTGGCACAAAAATAGACACATAGATCAATGGAACAGAACAGAGAGCCCAGAAATAAACCCACAATTATATGGTCAATTAATCTTTTAAGAAAGGAAACAAGAATATGCAATGGGAAAAGGGACAGTCTCTTCAACATGGTGCTGGGAAAACTGGTCTATCTTACACCATACACACAAATAAACTCAAGATGGATTAAAGTCCTAAATGTGAGATGAAACCATAAAAATCCTAGAACAGAGCACAGGCAGTAATTTCTCTGATACCAGTTTTAGCAACATATTTCTAGATATGTCTCCTTTGGCAAGGGAAACAAAAATAAACTATTGGGACTACACAAAATATAAAGCTTCTGCACAGCGAAGGAAACCATCAACAAAACAAAAAGGCAAGCTACTGAATGGAGGGAGATATTTGCATATGATATATCTGAGAAGGGGTTAATATCTGAAATATATAAAGAACTTATACAGAAAAATATACCAACACCAAAAAAATAATCCAATTAAAAAATGGGCAGAAGATATGAACAGACATTTTTCTAAAATAGACGTACAGATGGCAACAGACACATGAAAAGATGCTTAACATTACTAACCATCAGGGAAATGCAAATCAAAACCATAATGAGAGATCACCTCATACATGTTAGAATGGCTACAACTGAAAACGCAAGAACCAAGTGTTGGTGAGAATGTGGATACTGTTGGTGGGAATTCAAAGTCGTGCAGCCACTATGGAAAACAGTGTGGAAGTTCCTCAAAAAACTAAAATAGAATTGCCATGTGATCCAGTAATTCTACTGGATTGGTATTTACTTAAAGAATATGAAACCACTAATTTGAAAAGATATATGCACTTCTGTTTTTTGCAGCATTATTTACAGTAGCCAAGTTATGGAAGCAGCTCATGTGTCCATCGATAGACGAATTGATAAAGAAGATGTGGTATATACATATATGTATATATTTATATAAATAAATAAGTAAATAAATAAAATGGAATATTAATTACTCCATCATAAAAAGAATGAAATCTTGCCATTTGCCACAACATGGATGGATTTAGAGGGTATAATATTAAGTGAAATAAGTCAGAGAAGGACAAATACCATATGATTTCACTCATGTGGAATTTAAGAAACAAAATGAATGAACAAATTAAAAAAGAGACAAAACAACAGGCTCTTAAATATGGAGAAGAAACTGGTGATTGCTAAAGGGGAGGTGGGTGAGGGGGATGGGTGAAATAGATGAATGGGATTAAGAGTACACTTATTGTGGTGAGCAGTGAGTAATGTATTGAATTGTTGAATCACTGTATTGTACACCTGAAACTAATATAACAATATATAGTAATTATACTGGAAAAATTGAGAAAAAAAGACATTCTCTCTTGAGGAATAATTAGTCTGACAGCAGACTTATGGCAGTGGTAGCTGCATGCCATGGAATACTGTCTTCAAAGTACT
Source organism: Phoca vitulina (assembly GCF_004348235.1). Lineage (NCBI taxonomy): Eukaryota > Metazoa > Chordata > Mammalia > Carnivora > Phocidae > Phoca > Phoca vitulina. Next base: position 41,881,230 of record NW_022589728.1, read on the forward strand.
GAGTAAAAAAAGATCAATCTACAATTCTATACTTAGTTTTATCATTTTTAAAGAGTGAGATAAAGAATTTTTTCACACAAATGGTGAGAAAATTTACCAAGCACTGACTCTTGCTAAAAGAACTTAAGGGATATTTTTCAGAAAGGAAAGAACCACCTGAGGAGGACAGTTTTAGATGTTAGAGCAATAATAAAATCATAATCATGGATAAATATAAGCACTTAAAAATTATTCATAAATTATAGTAGTGACTAATTTGGAAGAATTTAATAAGTTAGAATTTAAATATTATACTACAATTAAATGAAAGGTGAGATTGGTGTAAAGCATTGCAATGTTTGGCAGGAGCAGAATCTAACAGAAAGCAGGAAGGGAGAAACAAGTAAAGATACCACTTAGATGCCAAATAGAAAAGGAAACATAAAACACAAAATAGAATGGTACAAATAAATTCAAATGCATCAGTAATCTCAATAAATGAAAACATTATGAGTTCACCTTAAAGGCAGAGATTCTCACATTGTATTTAAAATTTCTAGCTATATGCAGTTTAAAGAAAAATACAAATGCATGGCACAGATTTGCAAGCCAAAAGGATGGGAAAGATATACTAATATCTAGGAGTAAATACTAAAACCACAACACATACTCTCACAAACACAAAACAATATTATAGTAGTAATATTGCTAGTCAGACAAAATGAATATTAAGACAAAGCATTATGGTAAAGCACAATGGTAAAGGTATAAGGAGCAATTCACTAGGGAAATATAATCTGGAACCTATGTCTTCTTAATAATTTAGTGTTGCATAATGCAAATTGAATGAACTATATTTACCTACAATAGCATGGATAAAGTTTTTAAAAAATGAGTAAACAGAAAAAAAGTGAAGTTTAGACAGAAAAACAGTAATTGTGACATGAAATCATATATATATGTAAAATTTTATAAATGCGCAAAATAACGTTAAGTTTTCCTGTGGGTATTAGGTTGGTTATCAATTTATTGTCTCTCAGCTCCAAATTTGTTCTTTTAGATGCTCTGTGAAAATTTATCTGGGCCCTTTAAATGTTTTTTCCTTTGCCAGCTTGTCCTAAAGCTTTGTCAATAGAGGGTTCTGCTTCCTGGTTTTGGTGGTCTCCTTTGGCGGACTTTCTCTAGCCCTGGGTTGTTACAGTCCTGGTAGCTTTTCCAGGGCCCTAGTCTTGAAGAACAGGTGGCAGCAGCAAACACTCTCAGCAGCTACTCCCCACACTCCCGCCCTGCACACCTACCCTGGGAAGCCTTGCAGTGGACTGCCTCCAGTGTGATACCTCCCTGTGAATAGCTTCCTCCAGTTTCCTAGAGGTTGGATTTCCAACAAGTTCCAGAAAAATTTTGAAACATTTTTCATGTAATATTTCCTAAATTTATCAGAAGAGAAAGTGAAGTGAAATGGAAGAATTGCTGCACTGTAATTATATACACACATATATAGTAGAACTCACTATAAGAAATAGTTCTGAAAGTTCTTTCTAGAGTTTATATTCCCTGAAATACAGAGTCATTTTTCTTCAATGTTTTAAGCAAGAATCCTAAAATTTACCTTATTTGACTCATTGAATTCACATGCTCAGCCTGAATCAATATCTGTGGCCAGGGAAGTAGAATTTGCTAGACTGGTTCAAGCCAATCTGAACCTGCTCTTTGTTTTGGACATGGGGTGGGTCAGCATCCCCAAAACATAGGAGTCCTATGGAGGAGGGGTGAATGTCTAAGTGAGTACTTTTGTTCTCAGGAAGGAGGAAGAGAAATGGATATTAGATGGACAAACCAGGTATATCCACAACATGGTATATATATATATATTTAAAACTACAACTTTTCTTCATTTTAAGGAGAAATTTTTCCTCTAATAATCTTTGAATGGTTTTTTTCTTCCACGTTTTGAATTTTGTACATAAGGGAAACCAAAAACTTGTCTTTATTCTGTCTTATCTTTGTCATTCTTATATATTTTCCTCTTATTGTTTTAATATCTGCCTTTTTCCCCTGCATTTCCTGGGATCCCTTTCATCTCACTCATCTTGTCTTGTTGAATTAACACAGCTATGAAATTACTATATAGATTGAAGTGCTCATGGGGAACTCTCTTCTCCATGATTATGTTTTTGGGCAAATGGGGTCTATCTTGCTTGCTGTGTTGCTTCTTTTCATTCCTTTCCTCTCTGTAATATGTCTGCATGGTTACCACACTGTATGTTTTCACCTCACTTATGTTCAACGTGGGGAACTTGATTCAGACTTTTTTTTTTGGCTTATATATCATAAATGAATTATTCTGACTCATTCTCCTTTCATCTTCACTGAATCTAGTTGGGTAGATACCCTTGGGCTTTGGAATATTTTCCCCCAATCTATGTAGAGTTCTAGAGTCTTCAGTCCATCAGAGAGAGCCAGCCCTGTTTATTCACTTCACCTTATTATTATTTCCCTAGCAACCATTTTCTCTCAAAAGAAGGAAAAGATAAGAGAACTCCACTTAAGTTCCTTCCTCCCCACATTGGGAGTGTTAATACAAATTTTCAAGATTTATTAAGTCACCAATACTACTTCTAGGAGACTTAGGGACAATTTGTGTCAGAATATTGTTTCTTTAGCTCCCAATTTTTGATGAGTTGTGACAGTAGGTTTTTCCCCTTTATTTGCTTTGTTGATCCTGATGTTTATGTTCCACCCAACCCTCGGTTTGTTAATTTTTTGTTTGGAGTAACAAGAGAGCATCAGGGGGGACTCATGTTTTAAATCATGATGGCAGGAACATGGAGATACTCAGAAATATTCATAGAATGAATGAGTTAATAGTAGAGGTACATAAATGAAAGTGTGGGTGGATTTGGAAGGGAATGCATAATGGTCGGTATGGAGGAGCAGATTGGTAACTTGACTTTGGAATTCTTTTGAGTAAGAATGATGTTCATTTAATCTGGTCTCTAACTTTGGATAGAAGTTAAGGATTTGCAGAAGCAAGAGTCTTAATCCATGGAGACAGTTGTTGAAGGGAACCACCTGGCGATATAAATGAAAGTTCGTGGACCTAGGAACACTTTCATTTTGTTAGCTGTATGGCAAAGTTCTGGGTTTGAACAGGGTTCTTGGGTTATGCCCTGCCTCCTCTCTCCCCACGCCTCATCTCCTGTCCAAATATAGGCCAGAACATAGACCATGATTTACAGATGCACTCTGCACAGAAAAGAACATTAGGTTCTAAATCAATTGCTTTCATAAAGTTAGCACTGTGACTTTGACAAACTTTAAAGAAATTAACTGGCTGGAGGTAAGCTTCCTTGAGTATGAGAATCCGGTTCCCTCTCACCTTCTTGGTTATTATTTGAACTTGCTTGATGTCAGTCAGGTTGTAGACATGCAGCTTATAGAGTAGGGAGTGAATTGGTCAGGACTCTTCCTTGAAAGTGTCAGGGAGCCAATCTGGACTAGCATAAGCAAAGTAATACGTAAAAATGATGGTGTAGCTTATGCACTGAAGTGATGGACCAGAGGAGGGGCTGGCCTCTGGGTGATGAGGTCCAGGAACAGGCATATCAGGGCTCCCTCGTCATCTCTCATTTCTGCTGCTCTCTGCTTGTAGCCCTGTTCCCTTCAGCTGTCTGACTCCATGAGACTCCAGGAATCCAAGATCTTATATTCTTATAGCCTAGAGAGGAAAGAAAGCTCTTTCCCTCCAAATCTTGTGAGAAACCCCAAGGAAGATTCTGACTGGCTCATACTGGTCATGTGTCCCAACTGTGGGGTGAGATTGTGGGATAATGAATTGGCAGCTCTCACCAGAAATAGATGTTCTCTAAAAAAGCAGGGGAGGATGTGATAGTCTGAGCACATAAAATAACACATTTTCGCTGGGGAGAAATAAAAGTCTCCATATGCTTTGCAGGAACTAAATTCACCCATGCCAAGCTGTCAGGGGATATGAGCCTTCATTCACGTCCAAATATGAGTGCCATTTGATACCTTTACCTTGCTCCCCTTTACCCAGCTCAGAAAAATGGCACTTGTTGATTTTGTAACCTCAAATAAAAATGAACCCCAGGATGTTTCCAGGTTCAGCTTAATTCCAACCAGTTGTCACTTCCTCAGCCCAGAAGCTTTATGGAAATAGGTATTAGGCATCTGCTGCTTTGTGTTATGGCTAATGAATAAGGGAGATGCTTTTCCAGAACCAAAGAGCCATAGTTACACCACTGAGGATGAAGAAAGATGGCAGGGGACCAACTGGTTTTTGTTTGGACCACGATTAAGAGAAGGCTCACTTGCTCTAATGCTTTTAAAATCAGCTCTGCTCCAAAGCACTTGGGTTATGTATTTGCCATCTTGCAGAAAGACTTAGCAATGGAGATTCAAGCCAAATGCTTTTTACCTACTTATAAAAGACACTGCTGCCCTGGGCCCTGCTGGCTGCAGGGGCTGACTGGGCTGGAAGCCAGCTCTGAGACTGACCATGATAGTGCATGCCATTTATAGGAAGGGAAGAATGGTGACATGGTTTAGATTAGGAGCAATGCAAACTATTCACTGGATGCCTTTCACACAGTTAAGGCACTTTTTTTTTTTTTAAAGACAACTTTCATTATTAAACAGTAAAATCTGATGTTTTAAAAGGTACACTTCTATTATTTTGCTATTGAAAAAGCTGGTATGTATCATATTGTTCCTCTAGATTCATAGATTAAAAATCAATGCCCTGGGGAAAAATGTCATAAAATTATGAAGACTATAAATGGGAAGATTAGGAGTGACTGATTTGGTGACTTTAAGTTTCATGTGGAAGAAGACTGTTTTCTTGTTTTATTTTTGTTTAGTCTTGTTTTGTATTTTCTATTTAGTGCTGAGCACAATGCCTGGCACATAGTTGGTACTCATCAGAGATTTATTGAATGAGTGAATAAATTAATATATAAAACTTCATAGGAGGAAGAACTCATCAAAGATTAAAATGAAAATTCAGAGAAAAACAAGTTTAAATATGTGCTCCCATACAAAGACGGTTGATCACCTGAGAGGAGAGTCTATCTAGTTTTCTTTTTACCCTATTTTATCTGGAGTAGGAAGTGGAAGTTCCGAACTTGGAAACAAATGAATTGTCCTTGCAACCTGCCTATCTTACGAGAAGTTCCTAGGTACTATATGACTCCAGCTGGCTGGTTTAGCAGTTGTAGTTTCTTAACTAAAGTGTTTCAAGAAAAATTTGGTTAGTTTTTGTCAAATGCATGACACAAGTGACTATAGTAAAGAGTAACTCAGAATCCTCATGTCAGTTTTGGTATTTATAATTAGGACCAGTTACATAATTTGTGGGGCCCAATACAAAATTAAAATATGGGGTCCTTGTTAAATTGTTAAGAATTTCACGATAGTGACAGCATTAAACCAACTTCAGGCCCTTCTAATCTATGCACCTGAGTGTGTAAGTGGCACATCCGTGAAGCCAACCCTGTAGAGATTGCTTATCTTTGGGGACTTATGAAGCATTGGTGAGTTCATATTCACAGTAAAACCTTATTGAAATTGCTGGGTTATTTAATTATTTCAAACATGGATATGAGCAGTAGGGAAACTGCTTTGGTATAGATGGGACTAGTACCTAGTGCCATTGGATCCCAGTCTGAGGTATCCTTCAGTAGAGAGATTATAACTAAAAATTCCATGTATATAACTTGCTTCTTCTGTTCACTGTTAAATAATGTTCTTGGGTCTTATATTACATTTTTATCATTTTGCTTTTGAGTGATCTGAGAGTTATAACATCTGGACCATTAAAAATATCTTTGAATTTTTCTTTTCTGCCTGGGAGGCGCAGGATACCCCATTCATGGACCAGGCAGCTGTGGCGAGGATGGGTGTGGTGGCAAGTGCCAGTGTGTGCACCCTGGTCGTGGGAGGGTGGGGGGTGCTGGCCCAGTACATATGTACCTTGAAGAGGAAGGCAACGTGGAAGACCAAGATCATCAAGATTGTCTGTATCCAAGCCCTGCATCTCTGGATATTGCTTATCACCTATGCTGTTATCCTAGGACAAATTTGAGGACAAAAGAACTCAAGTGCCCTAAGGAAGATTGGAGAACCAAGAAATGCCTAATGAAGATTCCACTGTACATGTGAAAATGATGCAAGAATTCCAGAGAAGTTGAGTTCAAAATAAGAACCCTGTAAGAGTAGAAGAAATGATCTGTGGTCTTATTAAGGGAGGAGCTGCCAAACTTCAGATAATAACAGGTGGGTATTAAAGAGGGCACGTATTGAATGGAACACTGGGTATTATGCACTATCAATGAATCATGGAACACTACATTAAAAACTAATGATGTAATGTATGGTGATTAACATAACATAATAAAATTAAAAAAAATAACAGACTTTGATATGACACTGAGTAGATTTTCCTATGAAGGGAAAAGATGCCCAACATGTTGTTATGTCATTGACAACAGTAAGCTGGTTACAGATGAATGCTGAGAAAATTTACTGCAACTAAAGGAAAAATACGCTATTGAAATTGATCCTGTTCTTATCATAGAAGAGAAGTACCCCTACATGGTAGAATGGTATACTAAATCACATGGTGGCAGAATCTGATGTTATGCTCAAGGAAGGGTATGAGAATTTCTTTGATAAACTCCAACAATACAGTATCCCTGTGTTCATATTTTCAGCTGGTATTGGTGATATACTGGAGGAGGTAATCCATTAAGCTAGAGTTTATCACCCGAACATCACAGTAGTGTCCAACTTCATGGATTTTGATGATAATGGGGTGCTCAAAGGATTTAAAGGCAAACTAATTCCTTTATTTAACAAACATGATGGTGCCTTGAAGAATACAGGATATTTCAATTGATGAAAAGACAGTAGCAACATAATTCTGCTTGGAGATTCCCAAGGGGATATAAGAATGACAGATGGAGTAGCCAATGTTGAACACATTCTGAAAATTGGATAGCTAAATGATAGGGTGGATGAGCTTTTAGAAAAGAACATGGACTCTTATGACATTGTTCTCGTAAAAGATGAATCATTGGATGTAGCCAACTCTATCATATAGAAGATTCTATAAACTAGCATTCTTTGAGACCTCTCTCCTGTGGATGCAACTGATGCAAGAACTGCTCACCTGTCCATCTTGCTGAAAGGCTTCTATTTAGAATACATTCTTGCTCTTGAAGTTTTTTCTCTACATTATTGAAGTATTTTCAGACATATTAAATCCATCAACTAGAAGCTCTTTTTTCCTCCACCTATCTCAACACACTCCTCACTATATATTTTCACAGATTAAAAAAAAATCTTAAAGCAAAAATTTGAAAAATAATTCCCTGCATTTCCAGAGTGAATTTTGTAGTTTAATGTTATCATGAGGCTTTTGAGGAATCTTTTTACTCTGGGAAAGTTTGTAGAAGTTTAAAGAGAAGTTTTATGAAATGGTGAAATAATGTGTATGATTTTAAGTGTTGCTATTTTTGTAATTTGGGTGAATTATGCTGATATCATCATCTCCTGAAATTGTGTTATGTTTAATTAATTTGTTGTGTGAAAATTGGCATTTACCAGAAAATACTGGCATTCAGTGTTTGAAAAAAACCATTGGTATCCACGTCACTAATCTTGACAATATGTTCTGTGTTGAAGCACTGATAACACACATGAAATGAAAAGCCTTTTTAAATTGTACTGTCATGACAATCATTTGTTCAACAACAAAAAATGTCTTTGATAGGTTTCATGTGTTCTAAGTGTATTAATTACCATCTTTGTAATGTTGCTATACTGTGAGATACTATTTTCTAATATTAAACACCTATACTGTTATGGACCAGCTGAAGCTAAGTTTGGAGTTATTTTTCTAAGATTTGATCTCATCTGCTCATACCTTATGAAAGTTTATTGGAGAAGTCTGAAGCATATCCTCCTGGTCCAGAACTGGGGAGAAGTGAGTCCTTTCAGGTCTGTGGTCTAGTTACACTCAGGAAATGTTTCTCAAATATTTGCATCAATGGATGTTAAATTATGTCACAGGTGATTACCTTGGATGCTAATTGATGATAGTAATACTAAGTTATGTCTCACTTTTGAACAACTTTTATTTGTGGCAAACACTTTAGGAAAATGTATTTTATTCACCTGAAAGTCCATCATAAAAAGAAATTTTAATAATTCAAATAATGTTCTGAATTCTCCCCTGATTTAATTTGAGTACATGTCATTAAAATCATGATTCACAGGGTGATTTATATGCATTTAATTTTGGATTTAGTTTAATGCCTTCTTTGGTTTACTAAGGTACAGTTTACATATTGTAAAATTCACCCTTTTTCCGTGTACAGTTTGATGAATTTTGAAAAACTTACACAGTCATGCAGTTGCCTCCATGGTCAAGATACAGAACATTCCCATTATCCCATAAGTTTCCTTCAAGTTCCTTTGTAGATAATTCCTTCTTCCCTCCTAACCTCTGATGACCACTGATATGATTTCTGTCCTAGTTTTGCCTTTTCTGGAATGTCATATAAAAGAAATGACTTTTATATGACAGACTTTTGAGCTTGGCTTTTTTTTTTTTTTTAACTTATCATAATGTTTTCCTTCACATCCTCACCAGCAGTATTTTGTAATTATCTTTTTAAAAAAAGCCTATCTAATAAGTATGCAGTAGTATCTCATGGTGGCTTTAATACTAATTTCCCTAATGACTAATATTAAGCATCATTTTTTTTCGTGTGCTCTTTGCTTCGTGTATCTTCTTTGGTAAAGTATCTTGTTCAAATCTTTTGTTATTTTATTTACTTATTTAAAAAGTTTTTTAGTTTTTAGTTTCTTTTCAGTTTTCTTGAGATATAATTGACATAGCATTGTATAAGTTTAAGGTGTACCACATAATGATATATGTATATGTTGTGAAATGCTTATCACAGTAAGTTAACATTCATCACCTCAATTAAAATTTTTTCTTGTGATGAGGACTTTTAAGATCTGCCCTTGGCAACTTTCAAACATACTATATGATATTGTTAACTGTAGTCATCATTCTGTGCATTATATCCTCAGAAATTATTTATCCCAATAACTGGAAGTTTGTACCTTTTGATCACCTTCACCCATTTCCTCCACCCACTACTCCTTGTGGCTGTTTTATTCTATTTACATGAAAAATGCCATTGGAATCTTATTTGGGATCACACTGAATATATGGGTGGCTTTAGGTAGTACAGACATTTTAACAATATTAATTCTTTTCCAGTTTCTTTCATTAATTTCTTATAGTTTTCAGGGTAGAGATATTTCACCTCCTTTTTTTTTAAAATTTATCCCTAAGTATTTTATTATTTTTGATGCTATTATAAATGGGATTGTTTTATTTCTTTTTCAGATAATTTGTTGTTAGTGAATAGAAACACAACTAATTTATTTTTTACATTGAAGTATAGTTGACATACAATGTTATATTAGTTTCAGGTGTACAGTGTAGTAACTCAACAATTCTATACATTAAGCTATGCTCACCAGGATAAATATAGTTAAGATCTGTCACCATACAACATTATCACAATATTATTGACTATAGTCCACATGCCGTACTTTTCATCTCTATGCCTTATTTATTTTATAACTGGAAGTTTATACCTCTTAATTCCCTTCACTTATTTTGCCCATCCACTCAAACCCCTTCCTCTTTGGCAATCACCAGTATGTTCTCTGTTTTTATGGGTCTGTTTCTGCTTTGATTGTTCATTTGTTTTGTTTTTCTGATTCCACATATAACAAAAATAGTATGGTATCTGTCTTTGTACACACACACACACACTACTTTTTTTTTTTTATCCATTCATCTATTGATAGGCACTTGGGTTGCTTTCATATCTTGGCTATTATAAATAATGCTGCAATATATGTAGGGGTACATATATCTTTTTTGGGGACATATACATATATCTTCTTGAATCAGTGTTTTCACTTTCTTTGGGTAAATATCTACTAGTGGAAGTACCAAGCATATGGTATTTCTGTTTTTAGTTTTTTAAGGAACTTCCATACTATTTTGCACAATACTTGCACCAATTTACATTCCCACCAACAGCCCACAAGGGTTCCCTTTACTCCACATCCTCACTAACACTTGTTATTTCTTGTGTTTTTGATACTAGCCATTCTGACAGGTGTGAGGTGATATGTCATTGTGGTTTTGATTTGCATTTCCCTGATGATTAGTGATGTTGAGCATCTTTTCCTGTTGGCGGTCTGGAAAAATGTCTATTTAGGTCCTTTGCCCATTTTTTAAAAATCAGGTTTCTTTTTGGTGTTGAGCTGTGCAAGTTTTTAAAATATGTTTTGGATATTAATCCCTTATTGGATAACATTTGGAAATATCTTTCCCCATTCAGTAGATTTCCTTTTCATTTTGTGGATGGTTTCCTTTGCCGTGAAAAACTTTTTATTCTGCTATAGTCCCAATAGTTTATTTTTGTTGTTGTTTGCATTGCCTGAGGAGACATACCTAGAAAAATGTTGCTAAGGATGATGTCAAAGAGATTAATGACTATGTTTTCTTTAAGGAGTTTTATGGTTACAGGTCTCATATTTAGATCTTTAATCCATTTTGAGTTTATTTTTGTGTATGGTGTAGGAAAATGGTCCAGTTTCATTCTTTTGCATGTAGCTGTCCAATTATCCCAGCACAATTATTGGCAAGACTGTCTTTTCCCCATTATATACTTGCCTCCTTTTGTCATAGATTAATTGATGACCACATGAGCATGGGTTTATTTTTGTTTCTATCCTGTTCTATTGATCTGTATGTCTATTTTTGTGCCAGTACCATACTGTTTTGATTACTATAGCTTTATAGTGTATCTTGAAATTTGAGATTGTGATACCTCCAGATTTGTTTTTCTTTCTCAAGATTGATTTGGCTAGAAATGCAACTGATTTTAGTATGTTGATTTTCTATCCTTCAACTTTATTGAATTCATGTATTAGTTTTAACAGTTTTTTGGTGGCATCTTAATATTTTCTACATGTAACATGTCATCTGAAAAAAGAGATAATATTGTTTGTTTCTTTCCTGTTCTGATGCATTTTATTTCCTTTTTTTCCTTGTCTGATTGCTCTGACTAGAACTTCTATTACTATATTGAATAAGAGTGGTGAGGCTGGACATTTTTGTCTTGTTCCTGATCTTAGATGAAAAGCTTTCAACCTTTTATTATGGAGTATGGTATTAATTATGGGCTTGTTATATATGGCCTTAATTATGTCAAGGTACATTCCTTCTATACCAATTTGTTTTGAGAGGCATTTTTTTAAAATTTTTTTATTGTTATGTTAATCCCCATACATTACATGATTAGTTTTAGATATAGTGTTCCATGATTCATTGTTTGTGCATAACACCCAGTGCTCCATGCAGAACGTGCCCTCCTCAATACCCATCACCAGGCTAACCCATCCTCCCACCCCTCTCCCCTCTAGAACCCTCAGTTTGTTTTTCAGAGTCCATCGTCTCTCATGGTTCTTCTCCCCCTCCGATTTCCCCCCCTTCATTCTTCCCCTCCTGCTACATTCTTCTTCTTCTTTTTTTCTTTCTTAACATATATTGCATTATTTGTTTCAGAGGTCCAGATCTGAGATTCAACAGTCTTGCACAATTCACAGCGCTTACCAGAACACATACCCTCCCCAGTGTCCATCACCCAGTCACCCCATCCCTCCTACCCCACGCCCCACTCCAGCAACTCTGGAAAACAGTATGGAGGTTCCTCAAAAAGTTGAAAATAGAGCTACCATATGATCCAGCAATTGCACTCCTGGGTATTTACCCCAAAGATACAAAAGTAGGGACCCGAAAGGGTACGTGCACCCCGATGTTTATAGCAGCAATGTCCACAATAGCCAAACTGTGGAAAGAGCCAAGATGTCCATCAACAGATGAATGGATAAAGAAGCTTTGGTATATATATACAATGGAATATTATGCAGCCATCAAAAGGAATGAGATCTTGCCATTTGCAACGACGTGGATGGAACTGGAGGGTATTATGCTGAGCGAAATAAGTCAAACAGAGAAAGACATGTATCATATGACCTCACTGATATGAGGAATTCTTAATCTCAGGAGAGGCATTTTTTAATCCTGAATGATTGTTGATTTTTGTTAAATGCTTTATTGAGATGATCATATAATTTTTATCTTTCATTTTATTAATGTGATGTATCACATTTATTAATTTGTATATGTTGAACAATTTTTCATTTGAGGGATAAATTCCTATTGAGCATGGTGTATGATCCTTTTAATGTGTTTTGAATTTGGTTTGCTAGTATTTTGTTGGGCATTTTTGCATCTGTATTCATCAGACATATCAGCTGTCATTTTCTTTTCTTGGGTCCCTACCTAGCTTTTGTATCAGGGTAATGCTGGCTTTATAAAATGAAAATAAAATTTGGGGGTGTTCCCTCCTCTTCAATTTTTGGAAGAGTTTGAGAAGGATTGGTATTAATTCTTTAAATGTTTGGTAGGATTCACCAGGGAAACCATCTGGTCCTGGGCTTTTCATTGTTGAGAGATTTTTAATTACTGATTCAATCTCCTCACTCATTATTGGTCTTTTCAGATTTACTGTTCCTTCATGATTCATCTTGGTAGGCTGTTATTTTCTAGGAATTTATCTATTTAGGTTACCTAATTTGTTGACATGTAGTTGTTCATAGTAGTCCATTATGATCCTTTGCATTTCTGTGGTATCAGTTGTAATGTCTCCTCTTTCATTTATAATTTTATTTATTTGGATCTTCTCTCTCTTTTTTTCTTGGTTAGTCTAGCTAAAGGTTTGTCCATTTTGTTTATCTTTTCAAAGAACTCTTAGTTTTATTGCTTTATATTTGTATTCTTTATTGCATTTATTCTCTAATCTTTATTATTTCTTTCCTTCTGCTAACTTTGGGCTTAGTTGGTTCTTCTTTTACTAGTTCCTTGAGGTGTAAAGTTAGCTTTTTTTAAATTTGTGAACTCTCTTTTTTTCTTGATGTATATGTTTATCACTGTAAACTTATTTCTTAGGATCACTTTTGTTGTATTTCATATATTTTGGGATAGTGTGTTTCCATTTTTGTTTGACCCAGATACTTTTTTTATTTCCCTTTTAATTTCTTCTTTGATTTATTGGTTGTTTAGGAGTGTGTTGTTTAATTTCCATGTTTTGTAAATTTTCTAGTTTTCTTACTGTTACTGATTCCTAGTTTCATATTATTGTGGTCAGAAAAGATACTTGGTATGATTTTAATCTTCTTAAATTTGCTAAGATTTGTTTTGTGGCCTAACATATGAGTTGTCCCAGAAAATGTTTCCTGTGTGCTTGAGAAGAACGTGTATTCTGCTTTTGTAGGATGGCATATTCTGTACATGTCTGTTAGGTCCATTTGGTCTGTACATGTCTATAGGTCCATTTGTTGTTCAAATCTGTTTCCTTATTGATTTTCTGTAAGGATGATCTATCCATTGTTGAGAAAGGGATAATAAAGTCCCAACTATTACTGTATTGCTATTTATGTCTTCTCTTAGTTCTGTTAGTATTTGCTTTATAAATTTAGGTGCTCCAGTACTGAGTGCTTAAATATTTACAATTATCATATCTTATTAGGATGGACTGGCCCCTTTATCATTACATAATGATCTTCTTTGTCTCTTTCGACCATGTTTAGCTTAAAGTCTATTTTGCCTAATATAAATATAACTACCTCAGCTTTTTTTTGGTTCTCATTTGCTTGAAATATGTTTTCCATCCCTTCATTCTCAGCCTATGTGTGTCTTAAACCTAAACTATGTCTCTTGTAGGGATCATACTGTTAGATCTAGTTTTTTTTTTTTTTAATCCATTCATCCATTTGATGTCTTTTGATGGGAGAATTTACTCCATTTACATTTAAAGTAATTATCAATAGCTAAAGACTTATTACTATTTTGTTGTTTTCTGAGTGTTTTGTAGATTCTTTGTTCTTTGCTCCTTATTTTCTCTTCTTTCGTGATTTGATGACTTTTTGTAGTAGTGTGCTTTGATTCCTTTACATAATCTTTTGCGTGACTACTCTATGTTGTTTGTGGTTTCCATGGGGCACATAAATTATTATATTTATAACATCTTATTTTAAGCTGATAACAACTTAACTTTAAAGCATTTCTAAACTTCATGCTTTTGCTTCTCTCACCTTCTCACATTGTTGGTTATTGATATCCAGTTTACCTAATTTTTTAAAAAAGATTTATTTGAGAGAGAGAGAGAGTGCGAGCGTGTGCATGGGGGGAGGGGTCATGCAGAGGGAGAGGGAGAAGCAGACTCTTCACTGAGCAGGGGCCTGATGCAGGGCTTGATCTCAGGACCCCGAGATTATGACCTGAGCTGAAGGCAGATGCTTAACCGACTGAGCCACCTAGGTGTCCTCAGCTTACTTATTTTTTATTTTGTGTATCCAATAAAAAATTATTTAAGTCATGGTTTTTTTTTTTTAATTTTATTTTATTATGTAGTCACCATACATCATTAGTTTTTTTTTTCTTTTTAAATAGGATAATATCTTTTTTTTTTTAAAGATTTTATTTATTTATTTGAGAGAGAGAGAATGAGATAGATAGCAAGAGAGGGAAGAGGGTCAGAGGGAGAAGCAGACCCCCCGCTGAGCAGGGACCCTGATGTGGGACTCGATCCCGGGACTCCAGGATCATGACCTGAGCCGAAGGCAGTCGCTTAACCAACTGAGCCACCCAGGCGCCCCATCATTAGTTTTTGATGTAGTGATCCATGATTTATTGTTTTCATATAACATCCAGTGCTCCATGGTTATTTTTACTATGTTTTTTTAACTTCTAAGCTAGAGTTGTAAGTGAATTGTTCACTGTCTTTACAATATTAGAGAATCTAGCTTTGAATATATATTTACTCTTATCAGTGTCTTTTACACCTACATTCATATGTTTTGATATTAGCACTCTTTTATTTATGCTTGAAGAACTCTCTTTAGCATTTCTTGTGAGGCAGATCTAGTGGTGATAAACTCCTTCATCTTTTGTTTGGGAAGGTATCTTTCCTTCATTTCTGAAGGACAGCTTTGCTGGGTATAGTTTTCTTGGTTTACAGTTTTTTTTCTTTCAATATTTTGAATATATCATCTCATTCTTTCCTGACCTGAAAAGTTTCTGTTGAGAAATCTACACATAGTCTTATGGGGGTTACCTTGTATATGACATGTCACTTTTCTCTTGTTCCTTTCAAATGTATCTCTTTGTCTTTGATTTTTGACAGTTTAATGATAATGTGTCTCAGTGTGGCCCTTTTCAGGTTCAACCTATTTGGGATCTTCTGGACCTCATGAATCTAGATGTCTTTTTTTCCCTCTAGGTTTGGGAAGTTTTTAACCATTACTGCTTTAAATATATATATATATTTTTTTTGTCCCTTTCTTTCCTCCTCTTGGAATTCCCATAATGTATATATTGTTTTCCATAATGTGTACATTGTTTCCTTGGTGATGTCCCATAAGTGCTGTAGGTGTTCTTCACTCTTATTCTTTTTTCTTTTTGCTCCTCTGACTGCATAATTCCAAATGACCTATCTTCTGATTTACTGAATCTTCTCCCTGTTTGATCAAGTCTGTTGTTGAAGCTCTATTCAAATGTTCAACTCAGTCATTGTCTTATTCAGCTCTTAAGTTCACTAAACTTCTTAAGAGATTTTTCTGAATTGTCAGACAGTTTATAGATCTCCATTTCTTTAGGGTCTGTTATTGGAGCTTTATTAATTTCTTTTGTTGGTGTCATGTTTACCTGATTCTTTGTGATCTTTGATTTCTTGCTTTGGTATCTGGGCATATGAGGAATGGGCTCCTCCTCCAGACTTTATAGGTTCACTTTGGCAGAGATAGTCCTTCACCAATCATCTCAGTTTGGGGTTCTGGACCAGTCAGTTGGTAGTGTTTTGGGGCAGGTGGGGTTTGCTATCAGGGTCTCTATTTGGTTAGGCTACTGCCCAAGCACTGAGGTTTAGAGTAGTGCCATTGGCTGAGAATAGTTGGGTAGGACTTCTGCCTTAGTTCTCTGACCAAGCAAGACTGTATGATGGTTCTGCAGTTGACTAGATTCTCTGGTTAGTCTTCTCAATCAGGCGGGACTGGATGCTATAATCAGCCCTTGGGTGGGGCTGTGAACTTGCTTCCCTGTCTGCGTGGGGTGGCAGTATGGGCTCCATACCCATTACAGCTTGATGGTTGGGGACCTGAATCCAGCAGGCTGCCCACCAAGCTTCCTGGCAATTTGGGACCACTGGCTTGGCTCTGCACATGGGCAGAGCCATTGGCTGGGCTCTCTGTTTGGGTGCCATTGTCGTTGGGGTTGTCAGATGGACTACACAGCTTCTCAAGTATTCTTGGTAAGAGTTCCTGGTCAGGCAGGGCTGGAGGCTATATTCAGCCCCAGGCAGGGCTTCAGATTTACTTCTCAGCCTGGGTGGGACTATCTAACAGGCTCCAGGGCTAGTAGAACTCAATGGCTGGGGACCAGAATTAGGCAGAAGTGTTCAATGACTTCCCTGGCCAGACAGGGCCAACATCTTAGCTCTGCAGATGGGCAGAGCTGCTGTGTCTGTGCTCTCTCCTTGGGTAACTCTGCAAGTGGGCTCCTGGGTGCCCTGGTGAGGTTTCCTGGTTGGATGAAACTGAGGTGTATACTCAGCAGTGGGAGGATCATGAACCCACTTACCTACCTGGACAGGGTAGCAGAGCAGAGTCCAAGACTGGCACATCTCACTGGCCAGGAAACCAAATTATGCAGACCTGTGCACTGAGCTACCCAGCCAGACAGGACCACCAGCTGCGGCAGGCAGAACTGCTGGCTGGGCTTTCTGTTCAAGTGCTGCTGGCCTACCTAGCTTTCCAGGAGTTCTTGCAAGGTTTCCTGGTCAGGCAGGGAGGGGGCTGCACCTAACAGTAGGTAGGGCTGTGAATTAGCTTCCTTGTCTGGGTGGGGTGGCAGAATAATCTCCAAGGCTGGCAGGGCTTGTTGTTCAGGGTCCTGAATCAGGCAGAACTGCACACCAAGTTCCCTAACTGTATGGGGCCACTGGCTTGGCTCTGTAGATGGAGCCCTGGTTGCTGTAAGCCTTGCCCACCTGCTCCATCACAACTTGATCTCCAGTGGTGAAGCCCTGCAGATTCCCCCCATGATCACTGGTGAGGTGACACCCAAGTAGGCCTTCTGGGAAATGATCCACAACACTTGTGGAGCTGGCTGTTCATCTTGGGCTCTCTGGAACCCACAAGGAACTCTGGTGGCAGCGAGAGGCAGGGATGTGCAGGAGGGAGACCAACTTTGTATTGTTTCCTTTAGCTTTGAATAGATTGGAGCTTGGTTGTGCTATACTCCTCAGAGGACAGACATGACTAAAATATGAGAAACAGTACTAGCTTTCTTTGATTACTTTACTCTCCTCTCTCTGTTTGCTGCTTTTTGGAAATCTCACTCATTCCAGTTGTCTTTCATTCTATCCCCTTTATCTTTTCCTTCCATTACTCCAAATTCTTTGTCAAATTTCTCATGCTTATTCAAAAGATGATTCTCTGAAGATTAGAAATGTGAAGTAAATATATTTTGGTAGAAATTTTGAGATTAAAAACATATTAAGCATTAAATTAATCAAAATTATTGGAATGTGCTGATTATGATTAATTATTGGGTAAAATGTTCTGACAACCTAGGAATGTTCCCCCTGGTTTGACTCTACTCTTAATCCACAACTCCATCTCCAAATAGCAGTGTCTTTGTAGTGCATCTTTTACAACTTAGTGGAATCACTGAGTTTCAGATTTTCTTTCTTCTTCAGGCCTGCCAGCCATGGACCAATTAATCTGAAAATGTGAACATTTGAGGAGGATATTCTTCAGTGACTCAGCAGGGCAACAGATGGCAAAATGTTAAATGTTTATTCCAAATCCATTTCCATATTGAATTCACATCCACGAGTGCTTAAAAACATTTTTGTTTGGATAGAAACTGTTGTTCACTATCAGACAACAATCTCTGTTTGAAAACACCATCATTTCAATTACAACATCTTTGACAGGTGTGGGGCAGTCATTGCAATTTCAGGTATCATGAATCTATCCTTCCTTACCTCATACTCTATTTTACTTACCAAGGATATATTTTCAAATGTTGGGTTTTCATCACATTTGTTAATTCATGTATTCATTCATTCATTCATCACAAAACTTGTGTTGAGCACTTATACAGGTATATTATACAAGTATTTACAGATAAAAAGACAATAAAATGACTTGCAGTCAAAGACTCTAGAGTCCATTGGATTTAGTAGCTTCATCAATAAGATTTAATCCTATTAAAGCATTTTAAAGATAACCCTGCTTTCAATTTTTGTTGGGCATACCTTTCATTCTAAAGTACCTTGAAGATTATTTAGGAAAGCTGGCTTGGTGCTTATCTACCAGAGGCCGATTTACCTGGAAGGGAATAAAATTTATATTTCAGGGTCCATGCTGCTTGCATAGATCAGTTTCAAGGTTCTGAGAGGGACCCAATAATGTGTTTATGTTGTCCTAGTTTTTGTAAAATTTTTAAGGGTAAGGTATTTTAACTGTAATTGGTTAAGACCAGTGCCTCTTTCCATTCTGAATTTCCCCTGTTGTTCTTTTCCTTACACTAGATGGTAATGGAAGAGCTATGGACATTATGGGAGTCCTGCTAAGTGGAAGCTGTGTTAGGATTCACTTAGTTTGGGTTTTGTAAGATATATTTATGGTTTGCAGTCTACTCCATGAATAGTTTTCTAGCTGTCCCATGTAGAAATAATATAAGTATATGCCTACTGCTCACTGAAATGACTTCCCTGATGTTTTAATCTGAAGTTGCAAGAAGAGAAGTCCTAGTATATAGCTGTGCCCAGCATGAGATGCATGTGGTATGGAGAAGGAACAGTTTAAAATGTGGGGAGCTACAATATGTGGGAAAGTCTTTCAAACTGTAGATGGATAAAATTGTAAGCAATAGATTTAATTTTTACAATGCTTAAACAAAATGGAAGTTCTTTCTCTTGATGAAATTATATTCTTTGATGCAGTGCACACAATTATAAATGCACTGTATAGCCTTTTTATTTATGAGAACTGCATGGAATAGAATTTGTTAGAATTTCTATATTTGTAGGACACAAACTATAGCTGTAGCATAAAGTAGATAACACATTATGTGACATTTTATATTTTAAGCATTCTAATGTGTAGCACCTTAGGATAGCATTGTCACGAATAGTTATGAAGCCAAAATAAACTATTCTAAACTATCAAGTATACAAAATTAATTTTGAACAATTACTCTAGAGGAAAAAATCAGTTAAAAAATTTCTATATAGAGGGGTACCTGGGTGGTTCAGTTGGTTAAGCATTCAACTCTGGATTTTGGCTCAGGTCATGATCTCAGGGTGCTGAGATCGAGCCCTGCATCAGGCTTCATGGGGAGTCTGCTGCTCTCCCTCTTCCTCTCCCTCTGCCCCTCCCCCTCCCCCTGCTCGCACTCTCTCTAAAATAAATAAATCTTTAAAAAAATTTCTATATCAAAAATGATATTACAATGTTCTTGTCATATGAAGAGGTAGCAGAGTAACAGCCAAAAGATGTAGGACAAAAAATACACAGATGTGTCAGTAAGTTAATAAAAATATTCTGGTGACTTTCTGGATTTCGTGATTTTTGTTAGCTTTTAAAATTTGTAGTTCTAATTTCTTTTCTCATTCTAAATAAATACTTATATGTCTGCCTAGTTTTATATTAGTATTTTTGCATTATTTCTCTTAAAGGTATCTCTCAAAATGTATATGTTTCACAGCTCCCAAAAATTGGATCTGCTATCTGCCCCAGATTTCATTTTGTTTGTCCAGTGATTTCTCAAGACTGGCTAAATCTTCGGGACTTTATTAACCCTAGGGAAGGAAGTGCAGGCATTAGGGAGTGGTGCAGTGAAGGGTGAGGCTAGGATAAAAATGGAGGAAAAGGGAAGTTAGTGGATTGAACACTTACATGGTTGATTTAAAATTGGTAGTGGATTAAGAGAATGAAAACATGGGAAGAAGAATGGAAATGGAAAAAAGGAAGATGAATGGGACAGCAAATCTTTTTAGTTTAGTGGAAAGAAGACAGAAGTTGGAATCAGAAAGCAAGTTCCTTAAACAGTCCAGCAGTAGGTCATACCTACATGATCAATTCATTTATGGCCTCTGGGCTTCTTGCTTCCTCCTGTGGATTGTCAGGACTAAAAACAACTATAGCAAACCCCCAACCCACTCATGGCTCTTACCGTTGTCGTTGATCCAATTAAGCATTGTGAAGGAGGGCAGGGAGCTGCAGCAAAATGCAGAATCCCAGATCTGGGGAAAAAAACCCGAGAGACCAATGTGAAGTGAAAATGAGGTCAGGCATTGCCCACTTATGAAGGGAAAGGAGACAGGAGGTAGAAGAATGATTTGGGATATATGAGGTAAAAGAGGAGGGGAAAACAGATTCTTCTAACTGCTATGTGATGGACAGAGAAGAAGAAAAATGCCTCTTTGATTGAAGTGGCAGAAGAAGAACAGAAAAATGGGCAAAGCCTTCCAGGGCTCTTGGGTTAAAAAGCTTGAAAGCGGTAGTGCCAACAAATGTATGGTCATTTGGCCAAAAGGTTGATTGTCAGTATATCTGCATCTGTCAGGCTGATGAATGGCTAGCTCCAGGGCTCTTGGACACATACTGGGTCTATCTATGTAACTAAGTCTAAAAGAAACTCAGAGGCTCCAATCAGATAATGAGGAGTCTGGGTTACAATGGAATTTTGCAATGAAATACAAGGGCCAGCAAATAAAAATTTCAGTTTGTGCATGGTCTGTTGTCATTTTTGATGAAGTTGGTGGGGTTAGGGGAAAAATCATACTTTAGTTAGAAAAAAGTTCATTACAGAAAACCAATACATCATTTATAGGGGTGACAAAAACATACTTCAGGGGGCTTCTTTTTTGTTTGTTTTTGTTTTTGATATAATGTTCGATTCATTAGTTGTATATAACACCCAGTGCTCATCACATCACATGCCCTCCTTATTGCCCATCACTGAGTTACCACATCCCACCCCCCGACACCTCCCTTTCTGTAACCCTCAGTTTGTTTCCTGGAGTCAAGAGTCTTACATGGTTTGTCTCCCTCTCTTATGTGCAGAGGACAATAGGGGAAGGGAGGGATAACTGAAGGGGAAGAAATAAGAGAGGTGGCTTCTTCTGTAAAGAAAGTTAATTTTGAAATGTTGACTTCTCAGTCGACAAATTAGAACCTACATATTTACATTTATTTCAGTCCATTGTTGGCTTTCTGGTCCGTATCTGTTGCCTAAACTAGGGCCCAGGAAACAGATACGTATATGTGACAAGTGGCACAAGTATGGTCAAAAGCAGACACGTGAGGAAAACCACAGGCTAAAGCCGAGCGCTACTCAGGAATGTGACGAAACTCTGTTCTTGACCAAACTTCAGTCAGGCTTCCCTGAGCCCTCTTCTCTATTAGGCCTGACCCAGGCCCCATCCCTACCTCCACCCTAGTCCTTGCTTGGCCTACATAGCCTACATAGCCTGGTGTAGCGAGAATGTTACTAATTCAGTCTAGAGAGAATCCCCCACCTTGATACGGGTCTGCCTTCGGCAAGAATCCTGTCTGGTCAGTTAAACAAGAACTCCCCTACCCTTGGTGTCTTCTCTTGGTAATTCTCCACCAATTCTCTCCTTGGCTATAAATCCCCACTTGTTCCTGTTGTATTCGGAATTGAGCCCAGTTCTATACTGAGGTCTCTTTTCCCCTATTGCAATAGTTTCTGAATGAAATCTATTTTTGCTGCTTTACTGTCGCTGTAGTTTTCTTTAACAAAGTGAGATTGTTACTGGAAACCATCATTCCAGGCTGGTAACCACCAAGTTGGCAAGTAGTCCACTGTGTTAGGCATTGGGAACACTCTTACCTGAATAATTTTAGTAACACTCATAATTGCCACTTGTATACAATTAAGAATTTCACAGGCATTCACATGTATTATTTTATTTTTTCCTTACAACAACACTTGTGAGGTAGTCGGGGATCTTATGAATGAGGAAACAGGCTCAGAGCAATCATGTGTCTTGGTGAGGGTCACTTAGCAAGTGATAGCCAGACTAGAATTGAGGCTTTCAGAATCCTCACTCAGTGCTTTGAGTTACAATTAGAAATTTTTTTTTTTAGATGAAATAGATTTTATTATAGTAAAATTTCCACCCTTGCCCCCAACACTAATAGCTTCTACTTTACATTAATTTGATTGTTATTTCCAGTTTGTTCAAAACATAAAACAAGTCCACTGTAATAAAACAAAAATATGTTACTGTTTTACCTTTTCATGGTGTTACTTTTCATTTCTTTTTTTTTCCAATAAGCTTCGTATAGTCCCACTATAATTAGAATTTAACACTTAAAAGAGACATAGGGTACATTGGGGATGTCCTAACAGAAAATGAATTGTTATGAATTTGCCGAGTTTTAAGCAGAACCATCAAAGAAAGAGGTGGTGAATTGGTAACTTATCTTAGGCATTAGAATGAATAATTATTTCATGGATATCCTTGAACAATTTACTTCTTTCATATAGAGAATCAGAGTTTCAGTATCTTTAAATTATAACAAGATACTTAGACACATCATAAGCAAATCTTGGCTGTAAACAGCTGATTACAGGCTCAGTATACAGCATCTCCATCATTCAGCAAACTCATTGAAGTATCCATGATTCTCAGCCACTGGCTAAGATGCTAGAGGGAAAATGATGGCCAAGACGTGGTCCTTGCCCTCTGAAGCTCTTGGCTAGTTTGTGCAGGAGTGATGCAGTCAGACACCTAGTTCCAGAGCAGTGAGGAGGGGTGTGCTCTGCGTGTGAGTGGAGTGTGTTGATTGAAAACAGTCCTTGGTCTGCCCCGCTGTGTACCTGTCTATGGCAGGAGGCTGGACCAGCTGTTGTCTGAAGTTCTTTTCAGTTCTTTTCTTTCACTGAATCGCAAATCCTGTTTTCACAAGGGCTGCCGTTTCCATTGCTATGGAAATGATGGTGATGTATATCACAAATTCAAATATTATGACATGAGTATGGGACTCAAGAGGAGGAAAAGATGAGCTGTAAAGGGGTACAGTTTTCCTCCAAGCCAAATACCTTTGCTAATGAGCAAGTATATTAACAAAAAAATATGAAAAACATATGAGAAGGCGATCGGCTGGGAGAATGGGATATGTGAGTGAGGTTCTTCAACAGATGTGCCTGGGGTGAGCTCAGTAGATAAATCTTAGCACCTTCCATTGGAACATTTCTCAAGCCAAAATGCTACTCCCTGGACAATCCAACAGCTGCAGTCTCCTGTTTTGACGTACGAGGAGGTCGATAGGTTTCTGCCTGGGTAAAGAGGGAAATTAGCTACCTTTTGCCCCTGGGCCGTCTCCCCTCCAGGTGGGAGGTGATGCCTAATTTTAGGAGCTGCTGAGTTGGCATCAAGACAGATGCTGACGTGATGAGAAAGACCACCTTCTCTCTGAAGTGTTTTTGGTTGCACCCTCCCTGGCCTGGGTCTTGGGAGGAAAATTGTTCAAGTGCCACTGTGACCTGTTCTGTTCTTGTTCCTCTGAAAGTGTTTCAACAGTATTCCTGGAACAACCCCCCCCCCCCCCCCCCCCCCCCCCCCCCCCCCCCCCCCC